>NC_060198.1:38683454-38983454 GCF_021184085.1 Oncorhynchus gorbuscha | reverse complement strand
GACAGCACAAATCCATCCCTTCTGTTTAGAGACCAGCTGGATAATAAGGGATGAAATGAACATGGGATCAGGAAAAGAGAAGACAGCACAAATCCGTTCCCTTCTGTTTAGAGACCAGCTGGATAATAAGGGATGAAATGAACACGGGATCAGGAAAAGAGAAGACAGCACAAATCCATTCCCTTCTGTTTAGAGACCAGCTGGATAATAAGGGATGAAATGAACACGGGATCAGGAAAAGAGAAGACAGCACAAATCCATTCCCTTCTGTTTAGAGACCAGCTGGATAATAAGGGATGAAATGAACACGGGATCAGGAAAAGAGAAGACAGCCCAAATCCATTCCCTTCTGTTTAGAGACCAGCTGGATAATAAGGGATGAAATGAACACGGGATCAGGAAAAGAGAAGACAGCACAAATCCATTCCCTTCTGTTTAGAGACCAGCTGGATAATAAGGGATGAAATGAACACGGGATCAGGAAAAGAGAAGACAGCACAAATCCATCCCTTCTGTTTAGAGACCAGCTGGATAATAAGGGATGAAATGAACACGGGATCAAACATTAGCATTCTTTTTTATAAATCTCTTAGTCTTGAGGCAAAAAAAAACGAATATACGGCTTTGGTCCAAATCTACATGAACACACCAGAGCACACACACCATCTTGCAGACTGCTATTCACTAATGCAAAAACATAATTGAATTGCATTTGACAGTTTCAATCATGCTGTCAACCTTCATGAGCTGCATGTGTCTTTGTGGTTGGAAAAGTCAGCATCAGTGTTGTTCCCATGTTGTATTCTCTGTGAGCTTCTCATTGACCCCCACATAGCACAGACGTTCGAGGGCAAGGTCAGGTTCAATTGATGCACCGTAGTTAGTACGTGTGTGTCAGAATCCATATCAACAATACCCAGAGCCACGTTGTGTTCAATCAAATGACTGTGTACCCATTATGGTGTACTGTACTGTACGTGTCCCACAAAAAGTGAGATAAATTAATACATTGTTGTTTTAATTTATACCGAGACAATATATATCACAGGCATGTCTATTATAGAGTATGTGCCACCAGTTATGTCTGTTCTTTAAGTCCTTTGAGAAATCATTTGGTGGCGGTAACTCATCTCTCGTGTCATTTTAATGTAGTACTGGCTCATGTCATCTCATCTGTTAACACAGGGACTGAGTTATCTTCTCCAGAGCTAGCTGTTAACATCTGATTTACATGTAATGTAACGTTTCAAATGGTTTCCCTGGAACTTTTGTCATTAATCATGCAACACTTTGCAATAGTCCTCTTCACGCATGACTTTTGAGAGGTGAATTGAGTAAAGCCCGGTAAGAAAAGATATGTATACACATGACAACGTTGAAGCCCGATTTGTTGTATTACAATTGTATTGTTATCGGTCTCTACAGTATAATACAAAATGCTGAGACAAGTGTTGAGAAATGCAATGTGATGCCGTGTGTATCTCTTGGTGTTAACAAGAATTTGAATGGTAATAGATTTCCTTACACAACACTATGACAGGCCTGCTGTGTAGAGGGACTGTGAAAGAGGACAAAATATGTGTCTGTTTGACATTCAGCAAAATTCCACACTCATCATTTCCTGGCTATCCCATGTAGTTCAACTATGTTTTCTTTGGGCCTGTGTTCTGTGATGTGTTTGTTTGTTTTTTTGGGTGCCCGTATTCTATTGTTTCTTTTGAGTTGGCAAACCATCTGGTCCCACAACTATTCAGAGTGTCATCGACAGGGGCTCTGTGATGCAGAAAAGCTGCTCCAATCAGACCACCAGCAGGGACCATGTCCTACTGTGCCAGACACAGGCAGTGATAGACTGACTGGCTGACCGAGAGAGAGAGAGAGAGAGAGAGAGAGAGAGAGAGAGAGAGAGAGAGGGGGGGGGTGTACTTCAACACATTGTTACAACACTGTACGTAGCCATAATAAGACATTTGAAGTGTCTCTATTCCTTCGAAACGTTTGTGAGTGTAATGTTTACTGTTCATTTATTTTAGTTATGGAGCCTTCTATGCCATCAAAAGGATAATAAAATTCAACATACCAATTAGGATCTGGCTAAACATATTTGAATTAGTTATAGAACCTATTGCCCTTTATGGTTGTGAGGTCTGGGTTCTGCTCACCAACCAAGAATTCCCAAAATGGGACAAACAAGAAATTGAGACTGCAAGCACAATCTAATTTATTTTCTATTTCACTTGCTTTGGCAATGTGAACATATTTTCCCCATTCCAATACAGTCCTTTGAATTGAAATGAGAGATGGACAGAGAAATATACAGTGCAGCGATGTGTTGTTTCAACGTTGAACATCCTTTTACAGGCTGTCTATAATGCTGATCTGTTATGGACTACTGAGTTCCTCCAAGCTCTCTCTCTTTATCTGTCTCTCACTCTCTTTCTCTAAGGCAAAGGGTCAAAAAAGTGTCCCTTCACACCTTAGTGCGATACCATGTGACCTCACAGAACTACAAAAGGACTCTGCTGTCTCCTCTTCTTAGAGGTCCTGCTGGACCTCTCTCTCAAGGAGGGAGAAGAGCCTCCTACTTCAGTAGGCTGACCACAGGACCTGCACTTTCACTTTTACAGGGAATAGTGCCTGTAATCCAGAGAAGACATTAGGATGGAAGTGCCCACTCACTAAACAGTCTCAGAGAATACATTGGGATGGAAGTGCCCACTCACTAAACAGTCTCAGTGAAGACATTGGGATGGAAGTGCCCACTCACTAAACAGTCTCAGAGAAGACATTGGGATGGAAGTGCCCACTCACTAAACAGTCTCAGAGAATATATTGGGATGGAAGTGCCCACTCACTAAACAGTCTCAGAGAAGACATTGGGATGGAAGTTCCCACTCACTAAACAGTCTCAGAGAAGACATTAGGATGGAAGTGCCCACTCACTAAACAGTCTCAGAGAAGACATTGGGATGGAAGTGCCCACTCACTAAACAGTCTCAGAGAAGACATTGGGATGGAAGTGCCCACTCACTAAACAGTCTCAGAGAAGACATTGGGATGGAATTGCCCACTCACTAAACAGTCTCAGAGAATACATTGGGATGGAAGTGCCCACTCACCAAACAGTCTCAGAGAATACATTGGGATGGAATTGCCCACTCACTAAACAGTCTCAGAGAAGACATTGGGATGGAAGTGCCCACTCACTATACAGTCTCAGAGAATATATTGGGATGGAAGTGAACACTCACTAAACAGTCTCAGAGAAGACATTGGGATGGAAGTGCCCACTCACTAAACAGTCTCAGAGAATATATTGGGATGGAAGTGCCCACTCACTAAACAGTCTCAGAGAAGACATTGGGATGGAAGTGCCCACTCACTAAACAGTCTCAGAGAAGACATTCGGATGGAAGTACCCACTCACTAAACAGTCTCAGACAATATATTGGGATGGAAGTGCCCACTCACTAAACAGTCTCAGAGAAGACATTAGGATGGAAGTGCCCACTCACTAAACAGTCTCAGAGAAGACACTGGGATGGAAGTGCCCACTCACTAAACAGTCTCAGAGAAGACATTGGGATGGAAGTGCCCACTCACTAAACAGTCTCAGAGAAGACACTGGGATGGAAGTGCCCACTCACTAAACAGTCTCAGAGAATACATTGGGATGGAATTGCCCACTCACTAAACAGTCTCAGAGAAGACATTGGGATGGAAGTGCACACTCACTAAACAGTCTCAGAGAATACATTGGGATGGAAGTGCCCACTCACTAAACAGTCTCAGAGAAGACATTGGGATGGAATTGCCCACTCACTAAACAGTCTCAGAGAAGACATTGGGATGGAAGTGCCCACTCACTAAACAGTCTCAGAGAAGACATTAGGATGGAAGTGCCCACTGACTAAACAGTCTCAGAGAAGACATTGGGATGGAAGTGCCCACTCACTAAACAGTCTCAGAGAAGACATTAGGATGGAAGTGCCCACTCACTAAACAGTCTCAGAGAAGACATTGGGATGGAAGTGCCCACTCACTAAACAGTCTCATAGAAGACATTGGGATGGAAGTGCCCACTCACTAAACAGTCTCAGAGAAGACATTGGGATGGAAGTGCCCACTCACTAAACAGTCTCAGAGAAGACATTGGGATGGAAGTGCCCACTCACTAAACAGTCTCAGAGAATATATTGGGATGGAAGTGCCCACTCACTAAACAGTCTCAGAGAAGACATTGGGATGGAAGTGCCCACTCACTAAACAGTCTCAGAGAATATATTGGGATGGAAGTGCCCACTCACTAAACAGTCTCAGAGAAGACATTGGGATGGAAGTGCCCACTCACTAAACAGTCTCAGAGAAGACATTCGGATGGAAGTACCCACTCACTAAACAGTCTCAGAGAATATATTGGGATGGAAGTGCCCACTCACTAAACAGTCTCAGAGAATATATTGGGATGGAAGTGCCCACTCACTAAACAGTCTCAGAGAAGACATTAGGATGGAAGTGCCCACTCACTAAACAGTCTCAGAGAAGACACTGGGATGGAAGTGCCCACTCACTAAACAGTCTCAGAGAAGACATTGGGATGGAAGTGCCCACTCACTAAACAGTCTCAGAGAATATATTGGGATGGAAGTGCACACTCACTAAACAGTCTCAGAGAAGACATTCGGATGGAAGTACCCACTCACTAAACAGTCTCAGAGAAGACATTCGGATGGAAGTACCCACTCACTAAACAGTCTCAGAGAAGACATTGGGATGGAAGTGCCCACTCACTAAACAGTCTCAGAGAAGACATTGGGATGGAAGTGCCCACTCACTAAACAGTCTCAGAGAAGACATTGGGATGGAAGTGCCCACTCACTAAACAGTCTCAGAGAAGACACTGGAATGGAAGTGCCCACTCACTAAACAGTCTCAGAGAAGACATTGGGATGGAAGTGCCCACTCACTAAACAGTCTCAGAGAAGACATTGGGATGGAAGTGCCCACTCACTAAACAGTCTCAGTGAAGACATTGGGATGGAAGTGCCCACTCACTAAACAGTCTCAGAGAAGACATTAGGATGGAAGTGCCCACTCACTAGACAGTCTCAGAGAAGAAACTGGGGTGGAAGTGCCCACTCACTAAACAGTCTCAGAGAAGATATTGGGATGGAAGTGCCCACTCACTAAACAGTCTCAGAGATGACATTAGGATGGAAGTGCCCACTCACTAAACAGTCTCAGAGATGACATTAGGATGGAAGTGCCCACTCACTAAACAGTCTCAGAGAAGACATTAGGATGGAAGTGCCCACTCACTAAACAGTCTCAGAGATGACATTAGGATGGAAGTGCCCACTCACTAAACAGTCTCAGAGAAGACATTAGGATGGAAGTGCCCACTCACTAAACAGTCTCAGAGAAGAAACTGGGGTGGAAGTGCCCACTCACTAAACAGTCTCAGAGAAGATATTGGGATGGAAGTGCCCACTCACTAAACAGTCTCAGAGATGACATTAGGATGGAAGTGCCCACTCACTAAACAGTCTCAGAGAAGAAACTGGGATGGAAGTGCCCACTCACTAAACAGTCTCAGAGAAGACATTGGGATGGAAGTGCCCACTCACTAAACAGTCTCAGAGAAGACATTGGGATGGAAGTGCCCACTCACTAAACAGTCTCAGAGAAGACACTGGGATGGAAGTGCCCACTCACTAAACAGTCTCAGAGAATACATTGGGATGGAATTGCCCACTCACTAAACAGTCTCAGAGAAGACATTGGGATGGAAGTGCCCACTCAATAAACAGTCTCAGAGAAGACATTAGGATGGAAGTGCCCACTCACTAAACAGTCTCAGAGAAGAAACTGGGGTGGAAGTGCCCACTCACTAAACAGTCTCAGAGAATATATTGGGATGGAATTGCCCACTCACTAAACAGTCTCAGAGAAGATATTGGGATGGAAGTGCCCACTCACTAAACAGTCTCAGAGATGACATTAGGATGGAAGTGCCCACTCACTAAACAGTCTCAGAGAAGAAACTGGGATGGAAGTGCCCACTCACTAAACAGTCTCAGAGAAGACATTGGGATGGAAGTGCCCACTCACTAAACAGTCTCAGAGAAGACATTGGGATGGAAGTGCCCACTCACTAAACAGTCTCAGAGAAGACACTGGGATGGAAGTGCCCACTCACTAAACAGTCTCAGAGAATACATTGGGATGGAATTGCCCACTCACTAAACAGTCTCAGAGAAGACATTGGGATGGAAGTGCCCACTCAATAAACAGTCTCAGAGAAGACATTAGGATGGAAGTGCCCACTCACTAAACAGTCTCAGAGAAGAAACAGGGGTGGAAGTGCCCACTCACTAAACAGTCTCAGAGAATATATTGGGATGGAATTGCCCACTCACTAAACAGTCTCAGAGAAGACATTCGGATGGAATTGCCCACTCACTAAACAGTCTCAGAGAAGACATTGGGATGGAAGTGCACACTCACTAAACAGTCTCAGAGAATACATTGGGATGGAAGTGCCCACTCACTAAACAGTCTCAGAGAAGACATTGGGATGGAATTGCCCACTCACTAAACAGTCTCAGAGAAGACATTGGGATGGAAGTGCCCACTCACTAAACAGTCTCAGAGAAGACATTAGGATGGAAGTGCCCACTGACTAAACAGTCTCAGAGAAGACATTGGGATGGAAGTGCCCACTCACTAAACAGTCTCAGAGATGACATTAGGATGGAAGTGCCCACTCACTAAACAGTCTCAGAGAAGAAACTGGGATGGAAGTGCCCACTCACTAAACAGTCTCAGAGAAGACATTGGGATGGAAGTGCCCACTCACTAAACAGTCTCAGAGAAGACATTGGGATGGAAGTGCCCACTCACTAAACAGTCTCAGAGAAGACACTGGGATGGAAGTGCCCACTCACTAAACAGTCTCAGAGAATACATTGGGATGGAATTGCCCACTCACTAAACAGTCTCAGAGAAGACATTGGGATGGAAGTGCCCACTCAATAAACAGTCTCAGAGAAGACATTAGGATGGAAGTGCCCACTGACTAAACAGTCTCAGAGAAGACATTGGGATGGAAGTGCCCACTCACTAAACAGTCTCAGAGAAGACATTAGGATGGAAGTGCCCACTCACTAAACAGTCTCAGAGAAGACATTGGGATGGAAGTGCCCACTCACTAAACAGTCTCATAGAAGACATTGGGATGGAAGTGCCCACTCACTAAACAGTCTCAGAGAAGACATTGGGATGGAAGTGCCCACTCACTAAACAGTCTCAGAGAAGACACTGGAATGGAAGTGCCCACTCACTAAACAGTCTCAGAGAAGACATTGGGATGGAAGTGCCCACTCACTAAACAGTCTCAGAGAAGACATTGGGATGGAAGTGCCCACTCACTAAACAGTCTCAGTGAAGACATTGGGATGGAAGTGCCCACTCACTAAACAGTCTCAGAGAAGACATTAGGATGGAAGTGCCCACTCACTAGACAGTCTCAGAGAAGAAACTGGGGTGGAAGTGCCCACTCACTAAACAGTCTCAGAGAAGATATTGGGATGGAAGTGCCCACTCACTAAACAGTCTCAGAGATGACATTAGGATGGAAGTGCCCACTCACTAAACAGTCTCAGAGATGACATTAGGATGGAAGTGCCCACTCACTAAACAGTCTCAGAGAAGACATTAGGATGGAAGTGCCCACTCACTAAACAGTCTCAGAGATGACATTAGGATGGAAGTGCCCACTCACTAAACAGTCTCAGAGAAGACATTAGGATGGAAGTGCCCACTCACTAAACAGTCTCAGAGAAGAAACTGGGGTGGAAGTGCCCACTCACTAAACAGTCTCAGAGAAGATATTGGGATGGAAGTGCCCACTCACTAAACAGTCTCAGAGATGACATTAGGATGGAAGTGCCCACTCACTAAACAGTCTCAGAGAAGAAACTGGGATGGAAGTGCCCACTCACTAAACAGTCTCAGAGAAGACATTGGGATGGAATTGCCCACTCACTAAACAGTCTCAGAGAAGACATTGGGATGGAAGTGCCCACTCAATAAACAGTCTCAGAGAAGACATTAGGATGGAAGTGCCCACTCACTAAACAGTCTCAGAGAAGAAACTGGGGTGGAAGTGCCCACTCACTAAACAGTCTCAGAGAATATATTGGGATGGAATTGCCCACTCACTAAACAGTCTCAGAGAAGACATTCGGATGGAATTGCCCACTCACTAAACAGTCTCAGAGAAGACATTGGGATGGAAGTGCACACTCACTAAACAGTCTCAGAGAATACATTGGGATGGAAGTGCCCACTCACTAAACAGTCTCAGAGAAGACATTGGGATGGAATTGCCCACTCACTAAACAGTCTCAGAGAAGACATTGGGATGGAAGTGCCCACTCACTAAACAGTCTCAGAGAAGACATTAGGATGGAAGTGCCCACTGACTAAACAGTCTCAGAGAAGACATTGGGATGGAAGTGCCCACTCACTAAACAGTCTCAGAGAAGACATTAGGATGGAAGTGCCCACTCACTAAACAGTCTCAGAGAAGACATTGGGATGGAAGTGCCCACTCACTAAACAGTCTCATAGAAGACATTGGGATGGAAGTGCCCACTCACTAAACAGTCTCAGAGAAGACATTGGGATGGAAGTGCCCACTCACTAAACAGTCTCAGAGAAGACATTGGGATGGAAGTGCCCACTCACTAAACAGTCTCAGAGAATATATTGGGATGGAAGTGCCCACTCACTAAACAGTCTCAGAGAAGACATTGGGATGGAAGTGCCCACTCACTAAACAGTCTCAGAGAATATATTGGGATGGAAGTGCCCACTCACTAAACAGTCTCAGAGAAGACATTGGGATGGAAGTGCCCACTCACTAAACAGTCTCAGAGAAGACATTCGGATGGAAGTACCCACTCACTAAACAGTCTCAGAGAATATATTGGGATGGAAGTGCCCACTCACTAAACAGTCTCAGAGAATATATTGGGATGGAAGTGCCCACTCACTAAACAGTCTCAGAGAAGACATTAGGATGGAAGTGCCCACTCACTAAACAGTCTCAGAGAAGACACTGGGATGGAAGTGCCCACTCACTAAACAGTCTCAGAGAAGACATTGGGATGGAAGTGCCCACTCACTAAACAGTCTCAGAGAATATATTGGGATGGAAGTGCACACTCACTAAACAGTCTCAGAGAAGACATTCGGATGGAAGTACCCACTCACTAAACAGTCTCAGAGAAGACATTCGGATGGAAGTACCCACTCACTAAACAGTCTCAGAGAAGACATTGGGATGGAAGTGCCCACTCACTAAACAGTCTCAGAGAAGACATTGGGATGGAAGTGCCCACTCACTAAACAGTCTCAGAGAAGACATTGGGATGGAAGTGCCCACTCACTAAACAGTCTCAGAGAAGACATTAGGATGGAAGTGCCCACTCACTAAACAGTCTCAGAGAAGAAACTGGGGTGGAAGTGCCCACTCACTAAACAGTCTCAGAGAAGATATTGGGATGGAAGTGCCCACTCACTAAACAGTCTCAGAGATGACATTAGGATGGAAGTGCCCACTCACTAAACAGTCTCAGAGAAGAAACTGGGGTGGAAGTGCCCACTCACTAAACAGTCTCAGAGAAGAAACTGGGGTGGAAGTGCCCACTCACTAAACAGTCTCAGAGAAGACATTGGGATGGAAGTGCCCACGCACTAAACAGTCTCAGAGAAGACATTGGGATGGAAGTGCCCACTCACTAAACAGTCTCAGAGAATATATTGGGATGGAATTGCCCACTCACTAAACAGTCTCAGAGAAGACATTCGGATGGAAGTGCCCACTCACTAAACAGTCTCAGAGAATACATTGGGATGGAAGTGCCCACTCACTAAACAGTCTCAGAGAATACATTGGGATGGAAGTGCCCACTCACTAAACAGTCTCAGAGAATACATTGGGATGGAAGTGCCCACTCACTAAACAGTCTCAGAGAATATATTGGGATGGAAGTGCCCACTCACTAAACAGTCTCAGAGAAGACATTGGGATAGAAGTGCCCACTCACTAAACAGTCTCAGAGAAGACATTGGGATGGAGGTGCCCTCTCACTAAACAGTCTCAGAGACGACATTAGGATGGAAGTGCCCACTCACTAAACAGTCTCAGAGAAGACATTGGGATGGAAGTGCCCACTCACTAAACAGTCTCATAGAAGACATTGGGATGGATTTTTTTTTTTATATCACTAGGCAAGTCAGTTAACAACAAATTCTTATTTTCAATGACAGCATAGGAACAGTGGGTTAACTGCCTTGTTCATGGGCAGAACAACATATTTTTACCTTGTCAGCTCAGGGATTCAATCTTGCAACCTTTCCATTACAAGTCCAACACTCTAACCACTAGGCTACCTGCCGCCAACCTTCCTTAAAAAGAAAGAAGCAGACAATTAGAGCACAGCCTCTGCAACTCAAGCGAGCAAACTGTGATGAGTTCTGCTGCTCAGTGCCCAGACAAATAGTGACCGTGGTATTGAACAAAGAGGAAAGTTGGAAAGGACAGTACATTCTACAGTATATGTTTATACAGCCCAAGGACAACTTATTTCTCAGTGTAGTGTGCGTTGTCAAAGCTTGCCTTATGAATACCGACCGGTACAGTACTTGAAAGAAATGGGTCCTGTGTGGCTCAGTTGGTAGAGCGTGGTGCTTGCAACGCCAGGGTTGTGGGTTCTATTCCCACGGGGGACCTGTATGAGAAAGTACGAAAATGGTATGTCGTCACTCTGGATAAGAGTGTCTGCTAAATGACTCAAATGTAAACTGAATATCCAATCCTACTTAGATACGAGTTTGAAAGAAAGGATTTTCCTGGGCATGTGACATTAAAAACCTGATAATATCCTTGACCTATACTGTGTTATGAAATTGTTCAACAAAAAGTATAGATTTCTTCCTTATAACACTGTGGTTATTTATCTGTGCTGATACCAAGGTCCTCCAGCTTGCAGTAAAAGAGACATGAAGGCTGGGATTTTTTAATTTTTAATTTTGGAAGTCTAAAAAGAAGAATACCAAAATGTCTCCATAAGCCCCTCTCCAGACCATCTCCGCTTCCTCAACTGGTTTTGCTCTGTAAACTTAAACAATGCTGTTCTAAACCCTCAAACTAAAAACAGTTGGTCCTAACCTTGTCACCAGCTTAATATACCCTCATGTTCCATGGCAAGAGGACTGATGTGAGGCGGGATATTGAATGTATGG
Organism: Oncorhynchus gorbuscha; assembly: GCF_021184085.1. NCBI lineage: Eukaryota > Metazoa > Chordata > Actinopteri > Salmoniformes > Salmonidae > Oncorhynchus > Oncorhynchus gorbuscha. Next base: position 38,972,141 of record NC_060198.1, on the reverse strand, counting down.
AGTCCATTCATTTGATGATTGGTTCACCAGGAGCCTGTAGAACACAAAGGCTTTGGGATTCTCCATTCCTTCGTATGATTTAGGTCCCTTCCTCAGAAATGTGGTTTATGTAAGACAGGCCAGGGCTCAGTTTGAGATTGGATTTAACGACAAGCATATTTGCTATTTTAAGTGCTGACGTTTGGTAGATCAAAGAGATCCATTATTTGAGGATGGCTGTTGAAGCGGCTCATGCACACTGTATGATAACCTTCCGAGGTCTTGCCTGTGAGTCATGGTGAAATTGCTTCAGTGCAGAAAGGGAAGAAAATCTCCCCTACAATGCTCCTCCAACACATTCTCCAACTTTTAATTTGTTCTGGGGGCATTTGCTCATTGTTAGTGCATGTGTCATAATCTCCACGTTCTGTGGTGCACTGCACATGCAACAGCTGCTGATAAGGAAAAGTGGAAGAAAATAACTACAAATATTGCTATCAACAATACACCAGACTTGAGTGATGTGAACTCAGCATTGTGAAGAACAGAGTCTACTTCCACTATGGCAGGAGAAGTGAACCCAGCAGCCTTAGCAGAGGTAGGCAGCCATGATAGTAGACTCCATTTACCTGCCCATGCTGTGAGCCTGCTGTGGTGGAGCTGGGGTTCAGGGAGCTGGGGTTCAGAGCTGTGTTTAAAGCAGGTCACCTCAGACAGATGGGGGAAAGATACCTGCTACTGCTTTATCTTCCAAGGACACTCAGGAATACACTCGGCTTTGAAAGTACATGGTCTTTTCAAACAGTCAGCCACACTGCAAAATGCATATCTCAATTTCAGACTCAAGAGAACTGACTTTGTAATGGTGGCCAAAGTTCAGGGCTAAACCTCAACAAGACCCCTCAGGGCTTTAAGGCATCTTCATGCTTCTGGGAGTAACACTCTGTGTTCAGCCAGCCATTCTTGTACAGTGTGAAGAGTTATTACAAGGCAGCATTACATGGTATGATGTTTCATTGAGGTTGACGATGTCAACATTATGCTGTCAAAGGACACCTGGACAGGTGAAGATAACGTTAGATTAATTTCCATCTCATATCATTCCTCAAAAGTCACTGAAGTAACATTTGACACTTGTTCCAAAATGTCCCTTTTCAGTTGAACAGAAGCATAGCTTCAGCGGACCAGCAGGTTGGATGTAGGATGGTGAAAGCTGCCTCCCAGAGACCTCAGACAAACTTCAGAGAGTTTGCACATCAAATAGCAGCCCCTTGTTCTTGTTGTGTATGATGTCGGTCCAGCAGAGCAGAACAGCGGCCTGTCTCGGCTACTGCCTAATCCGTGCGTTTGTCTAGGTATTATAAATTCAGCTGTATTTATTACTTCCCGTTGTCAAAGGAGACAGAGAGGAAAATATGAAAATCCATTGTCATTTACTCCTCAGGTAAAACCCTTTACTCCTCAGGTAAAACCCTACCCACTGGGCACACACTGGTTGAATCAACGTTGTTTCCACGTCCTTTCAATGAAATGATGTTCACACACTGGTTGAATCAACGTTGTTTCCACGTCCTTTCAATGAAATGATGTTCACACACTGGTTGAATCAACGTTGTTTCCACGTCCTTTCAATGAAATGATGTTCACACACTGGTTGAATCAACGTTGTTTCCACGTCCTTTCAATGAAATGATGTTCACACACTGGTTGAATCAACGTTGTTTCCACGTCCTTTCAATGAAATGATGTTCACACACTGGTTGAATCAACGGTGTTTCCACGTCCTTTCAATGAAATAATGTTCACACACTGGTTGAATCAACGTTGTTTCCACGTCCTTTTAATGTAATGATGTTGAACCGTTGGGATTGACATCTGTACCCAGTGGATATTTATCCTCAGAGTGTTTATATACAGTAGCTCTTCTAATATATTAGACGTTGCATTTCTTGAAATGTTGTGAGACTTATCGTCTTTCATCGGTCTTCGTTAGTCTCTTCCTGTCGCCTATCCCTGTGCCTCAGCTGCTCAGAATTATACATTAAAACGGGGGACTCGGCCTTCCTCCCCTGAGATATCCCTCTACTATACGTTATTAATGTAGGAAAATGGTGTGTTCCCCATACCAAACATAATGATAAACACTGAGATAATCACAACTGTAGCCTTCCAAGTCTCAGGCCTGGACTGACCATTAGGTGGTTTATGTAAATGCAAGAGGAGTCGATGTGTTTATAGGTTAGACCTCTTTGAAAAAAATGACAGTATCAATCATTTGAACTTCAGTGGCCTGCTTATTTCACAGTTTTCACTCTGTCGGGACACTGTTTCCTGTACTTTACTCCTTGCTCCCGTAGCCTGATACATGGTCGGAACCAGTAAATAGTTGTAGGCTGAGTGTCATGGACTTATTAAGGCATCTGGAGAGATAAGACTTTAACCAGCCATAGTCAGCAGCATGGACATAGCAGATTGGAGGGGACTCAGATAAAGAAACAGTAATCAAGCATTGTTTACCAAGGTCTAGCTATGTATCTTGTTGTAGCTATACTACTTGGTGAGTTTCCATCAGCGATTAAACATGCCCTTATATAGACACCCCCACCCCCCAAATGGGGCTGGAGGAACATACTGTATGTTGGCCCTAGTCCATCACTGCCAATTTCTCACCAAATGGACAAGGCTGGAAGCATTTTTAAAAATTGAAATGATTTAATTTCAGCAGAGTTGTCACCTCCCTATCACAGTGCTCGTCTGAAGTCCCAATTAAAATCCAGGCCCATGTTTGTGTGTGTGTGTGTGTGTGTGTGTGTGTGTGTGTGTGTGTGTGTGTGTGTGTGTGTGTGTGTGTGTGTGTGTGTGTGTGTGTGTGTGTGTGTGTGTGTGTGTGTGTGTGTGTGTGTGTGTGTGTGTGTGTGTGTGTGTGTGTGTGTGTGTGTGTGTGTGTGTGTGTGTGTGTTTGAGAAAGGGAGGGAGGGAGGGAGAGCGAGTGAGTGTGTGTGTTTATGTACATACATGTGTGTGTGTGTTCTTTTGGTTGTGTGTGCATGTGTGTGCGAGTGCATCTCTGTCTCTCTCTCTGTCTGTCTGTGTGCGTTTGGAGGAGGAGGTTGTTATGCGGACGGCCGGTCTCGTCAAAGTCCATCCCCAAAGGACATGGCGATGCTGGCGCATTGACAAGACCAGCTGCCTCAGTCAGCCCTGCGTAGTGATAAGAAGCAGCACATCTAAAGACTGAATAATGGCCTGCTGTCTCAGATCACTCCCCTGCTCCACGACAGGAGGGGACAGGCAATCAACACTCAATCTCTGGGCCGCAACAGAACAAGCTGGGAATATGGCCTGACCAGTCAGCTGGTGACAGGTGAATGATGTATTTAGATGGACAGCTTCGCAAATGGGAAACTATTTATGTGCCTGTACACAGATACAGAGTCATACTTAGAGAGTGCATCTCTCTGAGATACTGTAGGTGACATGTGCATCCCACCTGTCTCTTATTGGTCTCTTTCAGAAGTTTCAGTTGTGATCTTGCCTACAATCGATGACAAATCGCTGGAGATAAAAATCCACATACAGCATATTTAAAGATCAAATGGGAACTCCCCACAACCCGGTAAACAGTTTTGATTGACTAGTATCCTACAGTACATTAGGTAGTGAACTCCCAGTGATATAGATCAGTCCTCCTGTAAGTGTTAGTCAACAAGCAGCTCTCCTCAGAGTGTGACTCACTCTGGACTGACAAACTCACTACTATTGGAAATGAACATCTGAGTGCTTTTCTTCCAATGATCCTCCAAGGAGAGAGGATGATAAAACCGTCCTTCTTAAGATTCCACTCCAAGCTGCTCTCCCTCTCTGAATTCGATTCAATTCAAGGGGCTTTATTGGCATGGGAAACATATGTTTACATTGCCAAAGCATGTGAAATGGATAAACAAAAGTGAAATAAACAATAAAAACCGAACAGTAAATATTACACACACACACTGTGGTATTTCACCCAATAGACATGGGAGTTTATCAAAATTGGATTTGTTTTCAACTTATTTGTGTCTCTGTGTAATCTGAGGTAAATATGTGTCTCTAATATGGTCATACATTTGGCTCCGGTTAGGAAGTGCAGCTCAGTTTCCATCTCATTTTGTGTGCAGTGTGCTCTCTCTTTCTCTCTGACCTTAGAGCTCCTTTTTATGTCTCTGTTTTGGTTTGGTCAGGGCGTGAGTTGGGGTGGGCATTCTATGTTTTGTGTCTTTGTTTTCTATTTCTTTGTGTTTGGCCAGGTATGGTTATCAATCAGGGACAGCTGTCTATCGTTGTCTCTGATTGGGAACCATACTTAGGTACCCTTTTCCCACCTGTGTGTGTGGGAGGTTGTCTCTGTTCAGAGCACTTTGCTTGTGAGTGTCACGGTTTGTTTAAAATAAAGAAAATGTACGCTCACCACGCTGCACCTTGGTTCTCATCCTTCAACAGCCGTGTGTCTCTCTCTCTCTCTCTCTCTCTCTCTCTCTCTCTCTCTCTCTCTCTCTCTCTCTCTCTCTCTCTCTCTCTCTCTCTCTCTCTCTCTCTCTCTCTCTCTCTCTCTCTCCTGTTGGCGTTTATCTACAGCCTTTATACACACTTTCAAACATTTTGTTAAGGACCTCCATATTCACACAGTATATATATATTTTTATACTTATTTCAGACCAATAACAACTGTGCCATCATGATTGAGTGTACCCATATATGTGTACTTTTCAGTCAGTGACTTAAAAGTCATGTTACTTCAGCTTTGGAAGGTCCTGCGTCTTAGTTATTTTTCACTCTATCCTTATCAGTGAAGTAACACCATTCCACAGTGAGAAACAGAAGATCAAAAGAGAAAGACAAACTCTATATAGGGGTGCATTGGCCTGTTTTTCTCTCACAACCTTAAGTTTCAGTAACCAATGGTGCCCTCTCCCACATTGAAAAATACTATTGTATACAATGATTGAAATACTATAGTATTCACTATAGTGTTTTTGCTGACTTGACTGCAGTATTTACAGTTACCTATAGTACAGGTTGTAACGTAATAACATGTGGAAAAGGCAAGGCTTCTATATACTTTCCGAATGCACTGTCGTTGTGGAGCTGAGTGAACTCTTTTATTGGGCCATCAGAAACAATTGGGATGCTTGATGAAGCATTTTCATGTCACTGTTCATCGTTGTTAACACTGCTTTATTAAGCTGTTGGTTGATTGCCTTTGTCTTTTAAATGGTTCAGGCACGAGAGAGGTTGGGCTGACTGTAGCGTTTTCATTTACAGCAGAACCCTAATGAAATGTGTAATGTTTCAGGAACAAGATAAGTTAAAGAAATATCAAAAGGTTTTTGAAAAAAATCGACCTGCTTAATATTTGGTAGGCCTTCCCTGAATCGAGCCCGAAGGGTTTTTCCCTGCACGAGGCTCTTAAAGAAACAGAAATCAAATAGCACCCAGGCGAAACGCAGTAATGTTTACTCATTACGAGAAATCTTTTCCATTCTTGTATTGGGTAAACAACACTGCTGGCGTCCTTGCAGTGATGTTTTCCCTGTGCAATATAAGTTCCACTCAGGTGTAGGAAATATGATCAAACATTTGCTCAGAGTAATGTGGCATCTCTGATCGCCACTTCCACAGTGGGTGTTTATGCCTCATGAATTATTCAACATATGACCCATAATGCATTCTCTACCTAATTAATGAGACAATTCTCATGATTTCCCCCTTCTTATCACACTCCCCTGCAACAAAACAAAACCAATCTGTGTCTGCATATAGCCTCTGTTTGGATCAGGAGGAGAAGAAACAAATCATTCCTGAGCTCTCGTATTATTTCCTCTGTTTTTGAAAAGTAGATCTTCACCTCTTTTGAAGAAGAAAAGACTCAGGTGATCAATTCGTTATATAAACAAAGGGAGTTTGTCTTGTAAGGAAGGAAGGGGGGAGACTATTCTTTGTTTTCCATAGGGAGGAAATTGGGCTTTAGATCCATAGCAGATATGTGAGGGTAATGTTATTGTTTCTTTGGGTTCATAATGACTTCACAACACACCAATAATACCCACAGGTGTGTAAAAAACTCCCTTGTAGGAGGAAATGACAACAGAACATTCCCACAAACACAATCTATTTGTAAAATCACAAAATGAAACACTGTTTTGAAACAGCCTCAACCTCCGGGGCACTGCCTTAATTTGTGCCCTCTGTGTGAAAACCCTTTCCATAATCTGGAGATGTAGGAGTCTGTATGTAATACTGCCACATCAGTGTCAGCAAAATTGCTGACAAAATTACAACATGCAACCCTTCCCTGTAAGTCATAGAACACTTTATGCTCTTGGCCTTGTTAAGGGAACAAACTTAAATCTAGCCACAGCAGAACATAGGCAATCGATACACAATCAGGTTATCCGGTTGTTTTTCCTCAGTTTGGTCATTACTATCTCTTCTCCCTGCAATGGACACAGACTATATGTCTCTGAGTCTCTTGCCAGGGTGTTGTCTCTAGCTTCTGGGTCTCTGAATATATTCTTAGCCACCTATCTCTTCCTCTTGTCTAAGTCCATCCCATATTGCTACGTCTCGCACTGAGAACCCATGGTAATCTGGGCTGTGGCATCTGTTTGGCGCAGAGCCTTGATAAGGAGTTTATTCATTTTTAGGGAGGAGGAGATAGGGGACAGATATGTCAGGGTGATCATTTGGTGGCAGCATGTCCTCTACTAAGACACGTCACCATATAGTGCCTCTAGTCTCCTCCTAGTGTAAGTATAAGGCTGGCTGGAGCAGGGCGAGCACTGAGATTGCAGATGTGTAATGACTGGGAGGGCATATGTTAATTGGAAGTCAGATGAGGATCCTGGGTTCTAATTTCAGAGGTCTTTCTCCTGAGAAGAGGGCACCATCTCACAGAGGGGTGGCACTCCAACCCATCCTGCCCAACCCTACCCCGACCCTTCATCCCCCAACCCCATTCTGATCAGAATGCAGACAATGTCTTCTGACCACCTTGTTCCTTTGTTGCATTACAAATACAACGAATCCTGGTTGTCTAGAACTGCATAGTAATCTGGAGTGTTGAAGCTATCATGATATCAAAATAAGCACAGATTTCTGTTGTTACAGGATGTTACCATTGGTTTGCAAAAGTTTGAGGTTGCTCTGCAGACAATTTCCTCCAAACCCGGCCACTAGATTACTGCTGGGGGAATCCTGGGACTCAACGTCTGTGTCTCTGAGAGTAGTAATGACTGTCCCCAGGTGTTTCATGTAGATCTGTCTCATGCTCTATCCTCTGACAGTGCAAATTCTGAAGAAGCTGCTTGATTGAGGCTTCTGATTCTGCTCCGAATGATTCTGTCTGAGACGGAGAAGAAAAGCTGCTAACGAACGGCTGCTTCCAGCCTGCTGACTGTCTCTGTCTGGAGACACAAGATAAAGCCACCGTTTTCCATGTGCCCATACATTTCCCTCTCTCATGTTCATCAGCCCAGAAGCACACTCACACAAGAACTCTCACCGCTAAAGTCGTCAAACCATATCAATAAAGCCCATGTGTGAGAAATGAATTTAGGACACAACCAAGGGTGTACTTGTACTGCACTGCTGGTATATGACATTTATATGAATTGCTTGGCATCTTTGGAATTATTAACTTAAATAATTTCGGCTATTCATCTTTTTTTTTTTTTTTACATTCAATTGGATTCAAGAGTGGAACAGAAATGCATATTTTTAAGATTCAAAAGACACTCACACATCTGATTAATCTTTTTTGCAGGTGCATGGTAACAGTTGGACAAGATGAAGGAAAAAGGAAAGCACATGAGAGACAGTGCCTTCAAAGTAGTCATACCCCTTGACTTATTCCACATGTTGTTGTGTTACAGCCTGAATTCAGCATGGACTAAATAGATTTTTATTCTCACCCATCTACACACAATACACCATATCAACAAAGTTAAAACATGTTTTCAGACATTTTTGCAAATGAAGTAGATAAATATCTAATTTACATAAGTATTTACATAACTACATGTTAGAATCAATTTTGGCAAAGATTACAGCTGTGAGTCTTTCTGGGTCTCTAAGAGATTGGCACACCTGGATTGTACAATATAATTCTTCAAGCTACAGTATGTCAAGTTGGTTTCAAGTCTTGCCATGGATTTTCACGTCAATTTAAGTCAAAACTGTAACCAGGCCACTCAGGAACATCCAATGTCATCTTGGTAAGCAACTCCAGTGTATATTTGGCCTTGTGTTTTAGGTTATTGTCCTGCTGAAAGGTGAATTTGTCTCCCAGTGTATGTTGCAAAACAAAATCCTCAAGGATTTTGCCTGTGCTTAGCTCTATTCTGTTTATTTTTATCCTAAAAAAACTCCCTTGCCAATGACAAGCATACCAATAACATGATACAGCCACCACCATACTTTGAAGAGTGAAGAGTGGCACTCACTGATGTGTTGTGTTGGATTTGCCCAAAACATAATGCTTTGTTTTTAGGAAATAAAGTTAATTTCTTTGCCACATTCTTTGCAGTTTTACTTTAGTGCTTTATTGCAAACAGGATGCATGTTTTGGAATATTTGCATTCAGTACAGGTTTCTTTCTTTTCACTTTGTCATTTAGGTTAGCATTGTGGAGTAACTACAACGTTGTTGATCCATCCCTAGTTTTCTCCTATCACAGGCATTGAAGTCCCCATTGACCTCAAGGTAAAATCCCTGAGTGATTTCCTTCCTCTCTGGCAACTGAGTTAGGAAGGTTGCCTGTATCTTTATAGTGACTGAGTGTATTAACACACCATCCAAAGTATTATTAATAACTTCGCCATGCTCAAAGGGACTTTGTGTCTGTGGGAAACTAAGTCAAGCCCAAAGAATGTAACCGCAGCTTTCTGGAACTTTTTATGTAGCCTTGGTGTCCTACTTAGAATTCAGTGTCAATAGCACTGGCTAAGGGCTTTGTGTGCAGTGGGCTGCCGTCGATTCGACTTCCGCACCTCACTCACGTCTAGCACACACTGTGCTAGTCATTACCGGAACAACATCCCAGCCAGCCTGATGAAGACCAGACTGGGTTTGGGTTTGGAGCTGCTGGTATTTCTATTTCAAAGCTATATCTAACAAGGGATGATAAAGAGAAGACAGCCCCAGATGAGATGCTGCTTTAATCAATACACTTTAACAGGTAATTAGCCTGTTTTGGCCCAGGATTCCATTCCACTGATTAATGTCAAACTCAGCGGGATGATTGGTGACTGGGAATGTGTTTCGTTCAAAATGCCACAAACCTGCTTATCTCTTTACGCCAGTGATGATGATGAGGACACCATAGAAGGCATGAAAAGAGCAAAGTTTGAGAATTTAGCAATTAGCAAGTTACTCTGGAAGTAGAGGAGTGAAACATACAATTATCTGAAACACTTCATTCTTACAGTCACACTGTAGTGTGTTAATATTGATCAGATATGTATTATACTGTATAAACCTCACATGCGACCCATAATAAATAAGACTATGCAATTGATATGACAAAGTCTAATAAAATGTTTAGCTGATGCCATGAAGATGATTTAGCAATATGCAATAGACTATAGTTGGGTTACAGTAATAGGAATTGTCACGGCTCCTCCTCTGCAGTGCAGGGGCGGTTCCTCCTGCAGGCAGAGGAGTGTCATTAGTGATTGGAGTCACCTGGGCTCAGGGTATTTAAACTGCTGCTTCACTAATCTCTCTCTCTCTCTCTGCTCCTCCAGGTATGATCCTGTTTTGTTTGTTCCTTTGTAGTGTTGCATAGTTTTCACTCAGTCATTCACACACACAGATTCACGCATCCCTGCACTTTACATACATCTTACATTATGATACTTTCACACCTCATTCCTTTTTCTTTGTTTAAAGTTAATAGTTTTGGTTTACAATAAAGAACCTTTTTGATTGGCCTATACCTGTTCACGTCCCCTCATTTTTGCCACAGGCTATGAGCCGGCCTGTGACAGCATGTCAAAGGCAGATATTTATTATTGTACAAATTAATGATAACATTATACAAGGCATAAAGCTTAAGTTACAAGACAATACTCACATAACAAAGTATTATTCTAGGCATGATGGGAGAGGGAGAGAGAAGTCATCGGGTGGAGAGAGAAAGACAGAGTGCAAGTAAGTTTAAAAAAAAGAGACAATGTATCTGACACCCCTTTATAATATCTGAGTTGTTTGGATGGAAAATCTGAGTTGGAGACCAATAGCATTACTGTTGAGTTAACGTCCAATCAGATATCAGACCTCCAGGATGTTATCGCAACAGAACCACTGCTGCCTTGAGGTGTGACATAATGTGGTTTGGGAAGAGTCACTTCAGGGGCTGGGCCATCCTATGACACCACATACACACACAGGACTACCACACAGAGAGTTGGTCAAGTTTTCAGGCTGAAGATAAAATGGAGTTAGAAGCAGAAAAAAATCTATGGCCTCCTGAGTTGAGCTGTTGTCCTTCTAAATCCTGAAACGCCACAGTGGGCACATAGTGGGCACATCCCTAGAAGCTTCTTTTAAAAATATACGTCAAAATACTGTTCTGGAAAAAACAGTATTATGAACAAAGTTCTGGTACTCTCCCATTAGCTGGAAAAATTATTTTAATCTTTGACCCTGGGGTAAGTGTGTCTGAAGACAGAATAGTTCCTGTAATTGGGTGAAAGGATTGTACATGGAGTCAAGAACAGTAAGAAAACGTGTCCATAAACAGACTAAATTATATTATGAAACCAACAGGGTTTGTGGGGAGGCAGGTAGCTTAGTGGTTAGAGTGTTGGACTAGTAACCGAAAGGTTGCAAGGTCAAATCCCCAAGCTGACAAGTTAAAAAGCTGTCTTTCTGCCCCTGAACAAGGCAGTTAATCCTCTGTTCCTAGGCCATCATTGAAAATAACTTGTTCTAAACTGACTTGCCTAGTTTAAAATAATCATGGTTTTGAATTTTGGTTTTGATCATTTTTAAGACATGAAATGTATTATAAAATAATAATGACATACAATTAATTACAATTACAATTAATTACAATTAATGGAAATTCCAAAAACAGAACATTCAATTGTCAAAACGTTGAACATATTTCATTGTCTCTGTCAGATCCATATTGGGTAGACATCAACAGAAAAATAGGACATTACTATGAAATAATAAAATATTTCAGTTGTGTAGATTTCTTAGTTTTTATTTGCTGACTTTATTATTTTTCATTCCTTAAAATAATCATCTCATCTCTCCTCGGACAGTAGCAGTCAGCCAGCCAGCCAGCCAGCCAGCCAGGCCATCTAACGTTATGTGCTCCCCACACTGTACTGTCTTTAGTCATCCTGTTTTGCTAGCCTGCCTAAGTATGCTGCAGAGCTGTCTGACAACATCAATTTACTAGTTCATCAAAGTAGATAAGGTATACAGTGTCTTGCAAAAGTATTCACCCCCCTTGGCGTTTTTCCAATTTTGTTGCATTACAACCTGTAATTTAAATGGATTTTTATTTGGGACATACAAAAAATTGTCCAAATTGGTGAAGTGAAATGAAAAAAATAACTTGTTTCAAAAAATTATAAACGGAAAAGTGGTGCGTGCTTATGTATTCACCCCCTTTGCTATGAAGCCCCTAAATAAGATCTGGTGCCAACAATTACCGTCAGAAGTCACATAATTGTAGTCCTTCTGTAGCTCAGTTGGTAGAGCATGGTGCTTGTAACGCAAGGGTAGTGGGTTTGATCCCCGGGACCACCCATACGTAGAATGTATGCACACATGACTGTAAGTCGCTTTGGATAAAAGCGTCTGCTAAATGGCATATATTATTATTATTATATTAATTATTTAAAGTCCACCTGTGTGCAATTTAAGTGTCACATGATCTGTCACCTGATCTCAGTATATATACACCTGTTTTGAAAGACCCCAGAGTCTGCAACACCACTAAGCAAGGGGCATCACCAAGCAAGCAGCACAACGAAGACCAAGAAGCTCTCCAAACAAGTCAGGGACAAAGTTGTGGAGCATTGACATCCCACAAAGCACCATTAAATACATTATAAAAAATTGAAAGAATATGGCACCACAACAAACCTGCCAAGAGAGGGCCGCCCACCAAAACTCATGGATCAGGTAAGGAGGGCATTAATCAGAGAGGCAACAAAGAGACCAAAGATTACCCTGAAGGAGCTCCACAGTGAAGATTGGAGTATCTGTGTCATGTTTTGTCATTGATTATCATGCATTGTCCCTGTTCTTCTCCTTCTATTCGTTTCCCTCTGCTGGTCTTATTAGGTTCTTTCCCTCTTTCTATCCCTCTCTCTCCCCCTCCCTCTCTCACTCTCCCGCTCTCTCTTCTCTCTATCGTTCCGTTCCTGCTCCCAGCTGTTCCTATTCCCCTAATCAATCATTTAGTCTTCCCACACCTGTTCCCGATCCTTTTCCCTGATTAGAGTCCCTATTTCTCTCCTTGTTATTCGTTTCTGCCCTGTCGGTTCCTTGTCTAGAATTCACCGTGCTGTGTTTGTGTATCGCCCTGTCGTGTCGTGTTTTCCTCAGATGCTGCGTGGTGAGCAGGTGTCTGAGTCTGTTTGGTTCAAGTGCCTTCCCGAGGCAACCTGCTGTTCACCTGCTGTTCAAGATCGAGTCTCCAGTTTGTCCTCGTCATTTCGAGTGAAAGTTGTGTTTTTTGATTGTATTTACTTTACTGGATTAAAGACTCTGTTTTCGCCAAGTCGCTTTTGGGTCCTCTTTCACCTGCATGACAGAAGGAACCGACCAAGGAATGGACCCAGCGACTTCTGACGCTCGTTACACTGCCGTCGAGATCCAAGGAGCCATGCTCGGCAGACACGAGCAGGAATTGTCTGCTGCTCGCCATGCCGTGGAGAACCTGGCCGCTCAGGTTTCCGACCTCTCTGGACAGTTCCAGAGTCTTCGTCTCGTGCCACCTGTTACTTCCTGGCCTGCCGAGCCTCCAGAACCTAGGGTTAATAACCCACCTTGCTACTCCGGGCAGCCCACTGAGTGCCGCTCCTTTCTCACGCAGTGTGAGATTGTGTTCTCTCTCCAACCCAACACATACTCTAGAGAGAGCTCGGGTTGCTTACGTCATTTCACTCCTTACTGGCCGGGCTCGAGAATGGGGCACAGCTATCTGGGAGGCAAGGGCTGATTGCTCTAACAAGTACCAGAACTTTAAAGAGGAGATGATTCGGGTTTTTGACCGTTCAGTTTTTGGTAGGGAGGCTTCTAGGGCCCTGGCTTCCCTATGCCAAGGTGAACGGTCCATAACGGATTATTCTATTGAGTTTCGCACTCTTGCTGCCTCTAGTGAGTGGAACGAGCCGGCGCTGCTCGCTCGTTTTCTGGAGGGACTCCACGCAGTGGTTAAGGATGAGATTCTCTCCCGGGAGGTTCCTTCAGATGTGGACTCTTTGATTGCTCTCGCCATCCGCATAGAACGACGGGTAGATCTTCGTCACCGGGCTCGTGGAAGAGAGCTCGCATCAACGGTGTTTCCCTGCTCCGCATCGCAACCATCTCCCTCCTCTGGCTCAGAGACTGAGCCCATGCAGCTGGGAGGGATTCGCATCTCGACTAAGGAGAGGGAACGGAGGATCACCAACCGCCTGTGCCTCTATTGCGGAGTTGCTGGACATTTTGTTAATTCATGTCCAGTAAAAGCCAGAGCTCATCTGTAAGCGGAGGGCTACAGGTGAGCGCAACTACTCAAGTCTCTCCATCAAAATCATGTACTACTTTGTCGGTCCATCTACGCTGGACCGGTTCGGGTGCTACATGTAGTGCCTTGATAGACTCTGGGGCTGAGGGTTGTTTCATGGACGAAGCATGGGTTCGGAAACATGACATTCCTTTCAGAGAGTTAGAGAAGCCTACACCCATGTTCGCCTTAGATGGTAGTCATCTTCCCAGTATCAGATTTGAGACACTACCTTTAACCCTCACAGTATCTGGTAACCACAGTGAGACTATTTCTTTTTTGATTTTTCGTTCACCGTTTACACCTGTTGTTTTGGGTCATCCCTGGCTAGTATGTCATAATCCTTCTATTAATTGGTCTAGTAATTCTATCCTATCCTGGAACGTTTCTTGTCATGTGAAGTGTTTAATGTCTGCCATCCCTCCCGTTTCTTCTGTCCCTACTTCTCAGGAGGAACCTGGCGATTTGACAGGAGTGCCGGAGGAATATCATGATCTGCGCACGGTCTTCAGTCGGTCCCGAGCCAACTCCCTTCCTCCTCACCGGTCGTATGATTGTAGTATTGATCTCCTTCCGGGGACCACTCCTCCTCGGGGTAGACTATACTCTCTGTCGGCTCCCGAACGTAAGGCTCTCGAGGATTATTTGTCTGTGTCTCTTGACGCCGGTACCATAGTGCCTTCTTCCTCTCCGGCCGGGGCGGGGTTCTTTTTGTTAAGAAGAAGGACGGTACTCTGCGCCCCTGCGTGGATTATCGAGGGCTGAATGACATAACGGTTAAGAATCGTTATCCGCTTCCCCTTATGTCATCAGCCTTCGAGATTCTGCAGGGAGCCAGGTGCTTTACTAAGTTGGACCTTCGTAACGCTTACCATCTCGTGCGCATCAGAGAGGGGGACGAGTGGAAAACGGCGTTTAACACTCCGTTAGGGCATTTTGAGTACCGGGTTCTGCCGTTTGGTCTCGCCAATGCGCCAGCTGTTTTTCAGGCATTAGTTAATGATGTTCTGAGAGACATGCTGAACATCTTTGTTTTTGTCTATCTTGACGATATCCTGATTTTATCTCCGTCACTCGAGATTCATGTTCAGCACGTTCGACGTGTTCTACAGCGCCTTTTAGAGAATTGTCTCTACGTAAAGGCTGAGAAGTGCTCTTTTCATGTCTCCTCCGTTACTTTTCTCGGTTCCGTTATTTCCGCTGAAGGCATTCAGATGGATTCCGCTAAGGTCCAAGCTGTCAGTGATTGGCCCGTTCCAAGGTCACGTGTCGAGTTGCAGCGCTTTTAGGTTTCGCTAATTTCTATCGGCGTTTCATTCGTAATTTCGGTCAAGTTGCTGCCCCTCTCACAGCTCTTACTTCTGTCAAGACGTGTTTTAAGTGGTCCGGTTCCGCCCAGGGAGCTTTTGATCTTCTAAAGGAACGTTTACGTCCGCTCCTATCCTCGTTACTCCTGACGTCACTAGACAATTCATTGTCGAGGTTGACGCTTCAGAGGTAGGCGTGGGAGCCATTCTATCCCAGCGCTTCCAGTCTGACGATAAGGTTCATCCTTGCGCTTATTTTTCTCATCGCCTGTCGCCATCTGAGCGCAACTATGATGTGGGTAACCGTGAACTGCTCGCCATCCGCTTAGCCCTAGGCGAATGGCGACAGTGGTTGGAGGGGGCGACCGTTCCTTTTGTCGTTTGGACAGACCATAAGAACCTTGAGTACATCCGTTCTGCCAAACGACTTAATGCCCGTCAAGCTCGTTGGGCGTTGTTTTTCGCTCGTTTCGAGTTTGTGATTTCTTACCGTCCGGGTAGCAAGAACACCAAGCCTGATGCCTTATCCCGTCTGTTTAGTTCTTCTGTGGCTTCTACTGATCCCGAGGGGATTCTTCCTTATGGGCGTGTTGTCGGGTTAACAGTCTGGGGAATTGAAAGACAGGTTAAGCAAGCACTCACGCACACTGCGTCGCCGCGCGCTTGTCCTAGTAACCTCCTTTTCGTTCCTGTTTCCACTCGTCTGGCTGTTCTTCAGTGGGCTCACTCTGCCAAGTTAGCTGGTCATCCCGGTGTTCGAGGCACTCTTGCGTCTATTCGCCAGCGCTTTTGGTGGCCGACTCAGGAGCGTGACACGCGCCGTTTCGTGGCTGCTTGTTCGGACTGCGCGCAGACTAAGTCGGGTAACTCTCCTCCTGCCGGTCGTCTCAGACCGCTCCCCATTCCTTCTCGACCATGGTCTCACATCGCCCTAGACTTCATTACCGGTCTGCCTTTGTCTGCGGGGAAGACTGTGATTCTTACGGTTGTCGATAGGTTCTCTAAGGCGGCACATTTCATTCCCTCGCTAAACTTCCTTCCGCTAAGGAGACGGCACAAATCATTATCGAGAATGTATTCAGAATTCATGGCCTCCCGTTAGACGCCGTTTCAGACAGAGGCCCGCAATTCACGTCACAGTTTTGGAGGGAGTTCTGTCGTTTGATTGGTGCGTCCGTCAGTCTCTCTTCCGGGTTTCATCCCCAGTCTAACGGTCAAGCAGAGAGGGCCAATCAGACGATTGGTCGCATACTACGCAGCCTTTCTTTCAGAAACCCTGCGTCTTGGGCAGAACAGCTCCCCTGGGCAGAATACGCTCACAATTCGCTTCCTTCGTCTGCTACCGGGTTATCTCCGTTTCAGAGTAGTCTGGGTTACCAGCCTCCTCTGTTCTCATCCCAGCTTGCCGAGTCCAGCGTTCCCTCCGCTCAAGCGTTTGTCCAACGTTGTGAGCGCACCTGGAGGAGGGTGAGGTCTGCACTTTGCCGTTACAGGGCACAGACTGTGAGAGCCGCCAATAAACGCAGGATTAAGAGTCCAAGGTATTGTTGCGGCCAGAGAGTGTGGCTTTCCACTCGCAACCTTCCTCTTACGACAGCTTCTCGTAAGTTGACTCCGCGGTTCATTGGTCCGTTCCGTGTCTCCCAGGTCGTCAATCCTGTCGCTGTGCGACTGCTTCTTCCGCGACATCTTCGTCGCGTCCATCCTGTCTTCCATGTCTCCTGTGTCAAGCCCTTTCTTCGCACTTCCGTTCGTCTTCCTCTCCCCCTCCCGTCCTTGTCGAGAGCGCACCTATTTACAAGGTACATAAGATCATGGACATGCGTTCTCGGGGACGGGGTCACCAATACTTAGTGGATTGGGAGGGTTACGGTCCTGAGGAGAGGAGTTGGGTTCCGTCTCGGGACGTGCTGGACCGTTCACTCATTGATGATTTCCTCCGTTGCCGCCAGGATTCCTCCTCGAGTGCGCCAGGAGGCGCTCGGTGAGTGGGGGTACTGTCATGTTTTGTCATTGATTATCATGCCTTGTCCCTGTTCTTCTCCTTCTATTCGTTTCCCTCTGCTGGTCTTATTAGGTTCTTTCCCTCTTTCTATCCCTCTCTCTCCCCCTCCCTCTCTCACTCTCCCGCTCTCTCTTCTCTCTATCGTTCCGTTCCTGCTCCCAGCTGTTCCTATTCCCCTAATCAATCATTTAGTCTTCCCACACCTGTTCCCGATCCTTTTCCCTGATTAGAGTCCCTATTTCTCTCCTTGTTATTCGTTTCTGCCCTGTCGGTTCCTTGTCTAGAATTCACCGTGCTGTGTTTGTGTATCGCCCTGTCGTGTCGTGTTTTCCTCAGATGCTGCGTGGTGAGCAGGTGTCTGAGTCTGTTTGGTTCAAGTGCCTTCCCGAGGCAACCTGCTGTTCACCTGCTGTTCAAGATCGAGTCTCCAGTTTGTCCTCGTCATTTCGAGTGAAAGTTGTGTTTTTTGATTGTATTTACTTTACTGGATTAAAGACTCTGTTTTCGCCAAGTCGCTTTTGGGTCCTCTTTCACCTGCATGACAATCTGGGAGCTGGGTTTACGGAAGAGTGGCCAGAAAAAAAGCCATTGCTTAAAGAAAAAAAAAAAGCCAAAACATTTGGTGTTCACCAAATGGCATGTTGGAGACTCCCCAAACATAGGTAAGAAGGTACTCTGGTCAGATGAGACTAAAATGTAGCTTTTTGGCCAACAAGGAAAATGCTATGTCTGGCGCAAACCCAACACCTCTCATCACCCTGAGAACAGCATCTCCACAGTGAAGCATGGTGGTGGCAGCATCATGCTTTGGGGATGTTGTTCATTGACAGGGACTGGGAAACTGGTCAGAATTGAAGGAATGATGGATGGTGCTAAATACAGGGAAATTCTTGAGGGAAACCTGTTTCAGTCTTCCAGACATTTGAGACTTGGACGGAGGTTCACGTTCCTGTAGGACAATGTGCCTAAGCATACTGCAAAAGAAACAGTCAAGTGGTTTAAGGGGAAACATTTAAATGTCTTGGAATGGCCTAGTCAAAGCCCAGACCTCAATCCAATTGAGAATCTGTGGTATAATTTAAAGATTGCTGTACACCAGCGGAACCCATCCAACTTGAAGAAGCTGGAGCAGTTTTGCCTTGAAGAATATACAACAATCCCAGTGGCTGGATGTGCCAAGCTTATAGAGACATACCCCAAGAGACCTGCAGCTGTAATTGCTGCAAAAGGTGTCTCTACAAAGTATTGACTTTGGGGGGTGAATAGTTATGCACACTCATTTTGTGTTTTTTTGTCTTATTTCTCCTTTGTTTCACCCCAAAAATATGTTGCATCTTTAAAGTGGTAGGCATGTTGTGTAAGTCAAATGATACAACCCCCCAAAAATCTATTTTAATTCCAGGTTATAAGGCAACAAAATAGGAAAAATGCCAAGGGGAGTGAATACATTCGCAAGCCACTGTACTTTTACGAACTGTCTCTGTCCCTCTCGTCTTTGGGTTGTGTAGGCCTACATTCCTCTCTCATGTGGTCTATGCGGTCTGTGTGTATCTAACCTAATGTGCAGGCATAAAAGTGTAGGCCTATCCGTCCAGTGATCTGTATACAATGATGAGATGCTCATGTCTATGCTTTAACACTGTTAGTCGTTGCCCAAAAGGTGGGAAGGCAGGCTTTGTACACAGAGACGCGTACAAAGCTCTACCTCGCCCTCCATTTGGTAAATCTGACCACAACTCTATCCTCCTGATTCCTGCTTACAAGCAAAAATTAAAGCAGGAAGCACCAGTGACTCGGTCTATAAAAAAATGGTCAGATGAAGCAGATGCTAAACTACAGGACTGCTTTGCTATCACAGACTGAAACATGTTCCGGAATTCTTCCGATGACATTGAGGATTACACCACATCAGTCACTGGCTTTATCATTGAGGATGTCGTCCCCACAGTGACTGTACGTGCATAACCCAACTAGAAGCCATGGATTACAGGCAACATTCGTACTAAGCTAAAGGGTAGAGCTGCCGTTTCAAGGTGCGGGACTCTAACCCGGAAGCTTACAAGAAATCCCGCTATTCCCTGCGACGAACCATCAAACAGGCAAAGCGTCAATACAGGGCTAAGATTGAATCATACTACACCGTCTCCAATGCTTGTCGGATGTGGCAGGGTTTGCAAACTATTACAGACTACAAAGGGAAGCTCAGCCGCGAGCTGCCCAGTGACACGAGCCTACCAGACGAGCTAAATCACTTCTATGCTCGCTTCGAGGCAAGCAACACTGAGGCATGCATGAGAGCATCAGCAGGTGTCTTCACTGACATTTTCAACATGTCCCAGATTGAGTCTGTAATACCAACATGCTTCAAGCAGACCACCATAGTCCCTGTGCCCAATAACACAAAGGCAACCTGCCGAAATGACTACAGACCCATAGCACTCACGTCCGTAGCCATGAAGTGCTTTGAAAGGCTGGTCATGGCTCATATCAACACCATTATCCCAGAAACCCTAGACCCACTCCAATTTGCATACTGCCCAAACAGATCCACAGATGATGCAATCTCTATTGCACTCCACACTGCCCTTTCCCAACTGGACAAAAGGAACACCTATGTGAGAAGGCTGTTCATTGACTAAAGCTCAGCGTTCAACACCATAGTACCCTCAAAGCTCATCACTAAGCAAAAGGATCCTGGGACTGAACACCTCCCTCTGCAACTGGATCCTGGACTTCCTGACAGGCCGCCCCCATTTGGTAAGGGTAGGTAACAACACATCTGCCACGCTGATCCTCAACACTGGAGCTCCCCAGGGGTGCGTGCTCAGTCCCCTCCTGTACTCCCTGTTCACCTACGACTGCATGGCCAGGCACGACTCCACGACACCATCATTAAGTTTGCTGACGACGCAACAGTGGTAGGCCTGATCACAGACAACGACGAGACAGCCTATAGGGAGGAGGTCAGAGACCTGGCCGGGTGGTGCCAGAATAACAACCTATCCCTCAACGTAACCAAGACTAAGGAGATGATTGTGGACTACAGGAAAAGGAGGTCCGAGCATGTCCCCATTCTCATCGACGGAGCTGTAGTTGAGCAGGTTGAGAGCTTCAAATTCCTTGGTGTCCACATCAACAAACTAGATTGGTCCAAGCACACCAAGACAGTCGTGAAGAGGGCATGACAAAGCCTATTCCCCATCAGGAAACTAAAAAGATTGGGCATGGGTCCTGAGATCCTCAAAAGGTTCTACAGCTGCAACATCGAGAGCATCCTGACCGGTTGCATCACTGCCTGGTATGGAAATTCCTCGGCCTTCGACCGCAAGTCACTTCAGAGGGTAGTGCATACGGCCCAGTACATCATTGGGGCTAAGCTGCCTGCCATCCAGGACCTCTATACCAGGCGGTGTCAGAGAGAGGCCCTAAAAATTGTCAAAGACCCCAGCCACCCCAGTCATAGACTGTTCTCTCTACTACCGCATGGCAAGCGATACCGGAGTGCCAAGTTTAGGACAATAAGGCTTCTCAACAGTTTTTACCCCCAAGCCATAAGACTCCTGAACAGGTAATCAAATGGTTACCCGGACTATTTGCATTGTGTGCCACTCCCAACCCCTCTTTTAAGCTGCTGCTACTCTCTGTTTATCTTATATGCATAGTCACTTTAACTATACATTCATGTGTATACTACCTAAATTGGCCCTACCAACCAGTGCTCCTTCACATTGGCTAACCGGGCAATCTGCATTGTGTCCCACCACCCACCAACCCCTCTTTTTACACTTCTACTGCTCTCTGTTCATCATATATACATAGTCACTTTAACGATACCTACATGTACATACTACTTCAATAAGCCTGACTAACAGGTGTCTGTACATAGCCTTGCTACTCTTTTTTCAAATGTCTTTTTACTGTTGTTTTATTTTTTTACTTACCTACACAAACACACACACACACACACACACACACACACACACACACACACACACACACACACACACACACACACACACACACACACACACACACACACACACACACACACACACACACACACACACACACTTTTTTTCTCGCACCATTGGTTAGAGCCTGTAAGTAAGCATTTCACTGTAAGTTCTACCTACACCTGTTGTATTCGGCGCACGTGACAAATAAACTTTGATTTGATATGATTAGGTCTAAAATAAGCCCATAGAAATGCATTGGGCTTATTTTGTACCAATTTCGGTAACAGTGAAACGTCTCGCTTCGCTTTATCGTCTCTGAGCTGGAAACAAAATGGCACAATGGATTATGGTCATTGTAGTTAATTACCACGTTTCTGCACTGAACTAGGTTGAATATTTGTTTAGTAAAAACTACAACTCCCTTCAGCCCAGTGTCCCACATAGTTCTTGACTTGATTTCTCTCATGAATTATTCAATTCCTCTCTATAGAAACGGTATGTTGGGCGCACACAAAAAAAACTAAGTGGAATTCAAGTAATTGAAAGACCATCGAATTGAAATGTTGGTTCATCGCTCAGCAGTACCACATGAAAATAGCCTCCCAGCTAGCACATTTGGTTCCTTGGAAGTTGGGGGAACATACATTTCTGATTTCCCATTAGTTCCATGAACGAAGCCATACGTTTCCTGACACGTAAAATTTAACGTTTTTTTAATTTGCAGTGAGATTCTGAGAATGTTTTACTAAAGTTTTCCTTGGAGGTTTAATTAACATTCTGAGAATGGACATTATAAGTCATTTGAAGGTAATAAAATTACATTCTGAGAACATGTTTCAGCAAGACTTTTAATAACCCTGCTAGCTTAGTTTGGGTTAAATGTTAAATGTTTTGAACTCCAAGCACAGATAGAACACATGCAAATGAATTTGCTTAGGCATTAATCATGCAAACGCTCCCACAGAACCCCGGGAGCGCGGACACCATTGGAGGTGTGAAGACAGATGAAAACTTGTTACGGTAAATTAACATATAATGTTTGGATTGTTTTAAGAGTTCATAAAGAGCTATAAATGTTGATATGTTTTATTGTACTGTCAGTGCTATGGATTTACAGGGAAATTGTGTTATTTTGTTCAGCAGACATCAGACAGCAACACCGGTGCGCTTTTATCATTTAAATTGAGTTGATTAGATTAGAAGCTGGGTGTGTTTTCCGGTCTTTTGTTTTTACTAGCAAAGTGCAAAGAAATGTTCATTCAGGTTGGGGGTGAGTTTCTGCTTGAATTTGATTAAAAGGACAGTGAATTTGTTCGTACTTTGAGAACTTGCTACCAAGCACATGTCTGTATTACGCACATCATTATTTTTCTCTTCGAGATCTTTCTGAATTGAAGAAACGTGTAACCACGTTAAGTCTAAGCCTATTGGTGATCATTTACTCTGAGTAGTCTGCAATGTATCATGTATTTCATGCATACTGTAATTGTTTGAGTGTTAATTCTATAGTGACTAATACATTCTGTTAGTTGAATTGAGTAAATGTATTCCTCATTTTACAGAGTAATTCTTTGATTGACTATGCGTTCATAATTGAGTAGGTCTATTGGTAGTTGTTATATAAACTACACATGCTTGGGTACCACCTTGACATCTCTGATTTGCTTGCCTCAATAGATTAATGCTAGAACGTTGGTCGTAAGGATAACCATTTTGTATCTAGTCTCTTGCATAACGGTGCAAGTTAGACACATATTCATTACAATCATACTGAGAGGTGATGCAAGGCTCCCTACCTTGACTAGATCCTCCAGAGACACACAGGGCCTGTTGCATTTATTCACATAATAATGGGGTCAGGTTGATAAATGTCGTTTATTATTATATTTAACATAATGTCTACACCCCTACGCAATGAGCAAACCTGTAGGAAAAAGGTTATGCTGAAGTACTGGAATCCCCACAGAAGCACGCTATTTCTTAACGTTCTCAGAACAATGTGAGAACATGACTTTAAATAGAACCACGAGGAAACCTTTTGGAAGTACTGGAATTCCCAAAGAAGAACATTGTTTCTTAAAACATTTTACTGCAGTGGGCTAAATCAGGGTCACACCGAGTGTTTCTTGGTAGTCTTAAACATCTGCTTTGAAACAAAAGTATACACCTCACACACATGGTTATGGGCTTAAAAAAAAGAAGACAGAAGACATGTCAGATATAGAGTTGTAAATGTATTGATTTTTTTAGTTTGCATCCCAAAATTACACTTTATATACATCACAGAAGACTGAAATACCATTTGACAGATTTTCGGTGGTAAAAAAAAAGAAAAGTTGATTAATTATTCAATTATGAGTGTTTTTTAATAACATTCCACCAATGAGGCCGCTAGGTCATTTGACTGTAGGAAAGGGCTACCTATTTGAGAACATTCCCAATGTCAAACCAGTTGGAGAATGTTCCTAGAACATTAACTAAGTTTAAATGAAATGTAACCACGTTTGAACTTTTAGGAAACGTTCTGCTCAAGTAATGAAATACCAAGAAAATAATGTTTTTTTTTGTCAAGCTACATAAATGTGCTGAGTATGTTCCAAAGCCAAGCAACTATCCTGCACCATTCCCACCAAGCTCTAAGAAACATAGTGTTCTCAGAACGTTATGTACTATCTGGGCTACCACCCACTGGCACTCTCCCAAGGTGCACTGAACAAGTGTGGACCCTGGACAGGACAGCAGCAGAGGACCCTGGGAGAGAGAATCCTGAGGCGGCCACTGTGCTGCCTGCAACTGATTAACTCCATTTCAGGAGTCATTAACATTCCTGCCGGATCATCACACGCACACTTGTTGATGAAAATCACTACTGACAAGTCTATAATTATGGGACACTTTGGAATTGGCCTGGCCGACCGACTCCTTTCAGACTGGGGCCGAGAAAGTGCAAACCAGTGGCTCAACAAAGAAAGAACAAAAATGACATTACAGACGTGGGCCAATTTGCATTGATTGCTTGTCAACACATAATCTCAATGTGATATTGGAAGAGGAAGGTCATACGTCTGTGCGGGCCCGCAGGGAAATCTCAGAAATGTAGGTAGCGTAGGCGACCACCATAGAAACGTAATGATGGAGGGAACACAGCCTTTTTCTCTCCTCTCTTCCTGGTCCTTACTCCAGTGCCCTTGTCTTCGCCTCTTTTCCCTCAGTCTTTCAGCATGGCCCACTTTCACAGTGGGCAAGATTTACCCGTTTTAAAATGAGGAGAGAGCGCTCTCACTGAGATGAAGGCTATTTATTTCCCCCCTTCAGTGCGTGGCAGATTGAGAGCTTGATATACAGGTTATCAGTGGTGTATCTAGGTTTCCTCCGCTGAGGCTCACAGCCGCATACTGTACTTTAGCCCAGTTCTATCCGGGGGTTGCACTGCCTGGCTACACGCCACCATACACGTGACTTGTAAATCTCTCTCTCTCTCTCTCTCTCTCTCTCTCTCTCTCTCTCTCTCTCTCTCTCTCTCTCGTAAAAAACACAAGTTGAGTGGCTGCATGTGAGGCAAGGGAAGAGTACAACAAAGCCATGTCAGTCTAGGAAATGTCCCACTGGGCACAGATGTTAATTCAACATCTGTTCAACGTAATTTCATTGAAATAATATGGACACAACGTTGATTCAACCAGTGTGTGCCCAGTGGCATTTGTCTGAGTATGACTGGAGTATGTGAAGAAGCTATTCCAGCCAGCTACATATAGTCTCATTGGAATTACCATTCGTGTCAAGTGGGAAAGAGATGCCGTTCATTTGGGAAACCTTGACTAACAGATGTCCACTTTGACTCCCAGGCATGAGCTGGAGGATAAAACAGATGCCCTGGACCTTGTCTCACATTGGGCACTCTGAACTGTGGCATGCTCACACATCCTGTGTGAATTTAGCACATGCACAATCTACAACCTACAGCTCCACTGTTGGAGTCAACCATTGGATAAGGCTGTTTGAATTCGAATCTACATAACCCTGACAACTTGACAAAATATCAATCCTTTCTGCCCGTGAGAGATAATAGCAACTCTTAACTGAGATTTGGCTAGAGGTTTCTTTGTATTCAGAGCAGTGACTGTTTCTGCTTTAGCTCATCCAAGCTCTCCGTGAGTGAGCTGGCATCACCCAGAGAACACAAGGCCAGACACCAATCAGCAGAAAGTGCCATAACAATATCCACTACAGACACTTACAAAGCTCAAAGGAGGGGGAAAACACACTTCATTTGGAGTGTGATCTGGGCAGTGTCATGAGAAAACCGAGCTGTGACTGAGAATTAAGATTCATTTTCAAACAAATGGATTACAGACATACCAGCGTTTCTGGATATATTCTTAGAGGCATTATAGATATAGGAAGACAGATATGTTCTAGTCTTCTGAATAGTGTGATTTGTGGCTGATAATAAAGACGGTTGGGAGGTCTATAGTACCTGGCAACAGAGAGGACAGCTTTATAAGAGGAGGTAAATCTTTGTGATGATGGAGAACTCAGTTGTGGGTGACTGGAGTGGAAGCCTTGGGGTGATCCTGCATTTTGCCTGGATCTACACAGTGTGGCAAGAGAGAAATATGAATGGCATCAGTGGTTGTGTGGTGTATCGTATTAATGCAGCACCTTAATGCATCACTTTGTGGCCCTCTGGGCTGGACCGCTGCCCAGAACAAAGTGATTGAAAGTCATTTGGATCCAGGGTGCGAAGCAGAACTTATGAAATGAATGCTGGCAACTGCACCATCCATGAATACTAATGAGGAAGGCCCAGACGTGCTGTTGAAGGTGGAGAGAAGATGCACAGAGTCGTTCTTTTGGAACTGCAGCTGTGATTGGGTGTCGATGCATTCTGTCTCTTTCTGTGATGTGTGTCCAGTACAGTGCACCTGTAATAACAATATAGAGACAGACTACTGTTCTGTACTGTATGTGTCAGATTTGTTAACAGTGTGAAACGGACCAGAGACACTGTACACAGTGGGCTTTTCTCTCTCTCTTACTCTTGGTGTGTTTGGCAAACTAACAAATGTTTCTGTGCTAATTGAATGTTGCCCTCTGATAGATGTCTAAAATAATGGGGCCTATTTTACTCTCATTTTCTCCCCGTGGAAGGATCCTCTCATCCACTTTGGTCCACATCAAAGCATCTTATCGGCATGGAATCTGGGTCTGAGGCAATTATTGATCACACTGAGTGCCCAGGCCTCCATTTTTTCCAGCCCTGCACTGTGTGACATTATGATGATGTGGACAAAAGTGACTGGACCACAGAGATACTCTCATCTAAGCTAATTCAAGGTACCATCGGGGATCTATTACATGGCAGGAGTCATAATAGTCCGTGCAAAGAGTGTAAATGGACTCTGGTAGAGACTGGTAGTCTCTGTTTGTGACACTTGTTTTTTTAATCAACAGTGAAAGTTAGTTTGAATAAGCTCTTGACAATAAGGCTAATAACAGTTGACCTTATGATTGTAGCAGGCAGCCTGTCTTGAGAATGATCAGCACTCTACAATGACTTTGCTTTACGGCACATGGCTTTCTTAGAGCTTTGCAATACTACTTTTTTAAAGGTTACTATACGTCATTGCTTGATTCTGTTTAATATTTGAGCTAATTTATTCATATTTACAGACTGCTGTTACCAAACGTTGTTGCAAGGACAAATAGCTGAGAGTAGAGAGCAGGTCACCACTCATGTTCCTGGTAGATCTGGAGCCTCAGCCTGATCTGTTGGTGTCTGTTAGCTCAGGCAGGGAGGGAGGGATGCCAAAGATTGCAAACTCTGGGGTAATGACCTATTTAGTGTGACTCACCTAAAACCCCATAATGAGACTGATGGATGATTTACTGGGGCCACAACTATGATCTTCTGATGTAATTTGTGTGCATGGGGTATTACTCTCTGAAATAGCTGTAAATAGTGATTGAGCAGGCCCTTGACACATGGAATTATGGAAATGTAATTGTTTTTAGATGATTAGCTACCTGGAAGCAGATCTCTGGCTGGGTGATACAGAAAGCAAATGTAGTCAACTAAATGGGATGGGGATTCTCCAAATAGGTTTATATAGGTTGATAGTGTTAGCACTACAGGATCAATAATGAGACAAAATAACACTTCGGGTAAAATTGTCTGCTAGTAAATTCCCAGCATGAAAAGCTAGTTAAAATTACGTCATTACAACCTGTTTACAATCTTGTCATTAGAAACATTTTGCCGGTCGGGTTTTGGCTGGTTAAATAGCCATATCATCATCATAGTGAAGTCGAAGAACAAACAATAAAAAAGCCAAATGCTAGCAGACAGAGATCATGGTAGAGGGCACAGAGATTGACAAAATAGGACAACACAGGCTGGAAAGAGCAAGAGACTAATTACGGCCATGCAGAATAGGCCTATAAATAGCTCTGAAGTCAAAACCAGTATGACGCAGGTAGACATGAAGGAGGCACAATGGAATGCATTAATGAATGAGTAAGTGGAGGTTCTGAGCACCCAATCATACAGGCTTTGAGAAGGCTGTATCTCCATCTCCTATATTCCAACCCATTTCACCATAATCCAAGCCATCCCTAAGGCACTGCATCTCAGTGCTAGAGGCATCACTACAGACCCTGGTTCAATTCCAGGCTGTATCACAACCGGCTGTGATTGGGAGTCCCATAGGGCGGCGCACAATTGGCCCAGCATTGTTTAGCCGTAGTAGTCCATCATTGTAAATAAGAATTTGTTCTGAACTGACTTGCCAAGTTTAAATAATTTAAAAAAATATATTCTGGCCCAAATCATTCACTGTGTTTGGCTATAGCTGGCTGTAGAGCCCCTTCATCCTGTGGACTATGTAGGGAAGGATAATGAGTGTTTTGGACGTCAGTAGAAAACCGCAGCTAATCAATGCGGTCCATTTGGAGCAGAATGTCAACCACTGCTCTGCCGTCTCCCAATACTCTGTCTAAGTGTATTGATGTACACTCAGGACACAAGAGACTTACACCATGACAAATAACCCTTGTGCATTTGCCTTAAAACTTGAGAAATGTACCTGTCAGAACCCAGGGCACTGAATGGCTCACATCAAAATGCACAATGAAATGTGTGACGTTTTAGAGCAGGAGTAAATATCTTAGTATGCTGATCCATCAGTTATATTTAGCTGTCTTCTGTTGTCTTACCCAATCGCAAAACTTTTGCTTTGGTCAGCACCAATGCATCGTCCTTTCAGTCTTATTCAGTCATGCTCAGGGACAGCATCTTTCATGTGCTGTTGTGTGATTGTTGATTACCTTACCCTCTCACTGAGATAACTCTCGCACTGCAGAGAACGGAAGCTGTTATTGAAGGGAAATGGAAGTCAGCCGCTAGAGAGTGAAAAGTATAGAAAATCAAGTACATGTCTGCAAACATGCCGCTGAACTTTTTAAAAGTAATTCATTCAGCAGACAGGAGCTGAACAAGATTGATGTTCATATTTCACCCATCAATGGTTTTCATAATTCAGTACACTGGTGCGTTGGGCACAGTCAGAGCTTGTCATCAACTATACCAAGTAGATTGAATAGCTGGCTTATTGACAACCAGATGATACAAATAAACATGCCTCGTGGCATCAGCTCAAGATCAGGATAAAACCTCTGGCCTGGTGGACATGGGGCCTTGGATCAGTGTCTAAAAAGGGAATGATGTGATATCCACGCTAGCTGACAATGCTAGACAATGCTTTCTCCACTATCATGTATAATGTACATCTCAACACTGCTTACATATAGTAATAACACAGTCGCCAAACCTCTCTAGACAGACTTCTTATTGCATTCAGGCCTTACTGCATACAGGCCTCTGCTATCCACAGATACAGGCCAGGGATACAGGCCTCTGCTACCCACAGATACAGGCCTGGGATACAGGCCTCTGCTACCCACAGATACAGGCCAGGGATACAGGCCTCTGCTACCCACAGATACAGGCCAGGGATACAGGCCTCTGCTACCCACAGATACAGGCCTGGGATACAGGCCTCTGCTACTCACAGATACATGCCAGTGATACTACAGGCCTCTGCTACCCACAGATAGAGGCCTGGGATACAGGCCTCTGCTACTCACAGATACATGCCAGTGATACTACAGGCCTCTGCTACCCACAGGTACAGGCCATTGAGCTCCTTCTGTCAGTGGAGGTAGAGCATGAACTGCTATCCACTGATACAGGGTGCTTCTCACGTCAAGAGGTAGAGCACCACCGTCATCCAAGCGTATCATCCAGCTTTTCACAATCTCTGCTTGCAGGTCAATTGTTCAGGTAATGATGAATTCCAAAACTATGGAAATGAGTTCCGCTTTTTGATTTGCATTTATTTGAAATTTACTTATTGGCACATGGTAGACTGTGCATCTCCCAGAAATAAATATATAACTAATAATCATTAAAATGTAAGGGAGCTCTGGACAGTCAGTTAATATTTAATGAGCAATACGCAGCGTCGCTCAGAAGAAAATGGAATTATTGATGGAATTATTTTCTCTCTCTTAATATTTTACGGAATGACAAAGAGGACATGGTGTGCAGGAGTCTCTCCTAAACAAAACCTTAATGTTGTAAATATGAGAACTTTCTCGGAAGTTGTACTTTCAAGAATGACTCAGAAATGTCAAAGGTCAGCAGCAAAGCGAGTCCTCAGTGTTTTGGCATTGTCCCAAAGCCTGTCTGGAGAATGTGTCACATGCTTTCCAGCCTTTTTTTTGCAGTTGTCTCCTTTTGTAGAGACCAGCAGGGTTCTGTCTGACTGGGGGATTCTGGAATAACTTGTGTCATCTCTTTGTCTCTCTTTTCAAACATTATTTTCATCTTGTGGACAATTAATTGCCTAAACCAATGTCAGGTATTTTTTTAAATCATAAAAAGCCTTCACACATCAAATATGCAAATGAGGAGTTATGCCACAATGTTTTCTTTTTTTCCAGTTATGTTCAGGCCTGTCAACTCCTCTCTATTCAACCCTGAGATGCCATTACCTGTGGATGGTTCAGGTTATTTATCACTTTCCACAAGTTCCAGTTGTTCAAATCTCTTAATGGTTCTTTTAAATGGATGTGCGTATAAGACAAATGATAACAAATTACTGGCACCAAAACTGAAGATCTATATTCTTGGCAACTACTTCTACTTCTGTGGAACTCATACCGATAAATTTAGCTTAATTGTCTCTGACATAATTTCACCTCCTTTCGGAGATAAATGACAGTACACGTTCACGTCTTGCCAGTTATAGTATTCGGCAGTGAAAATACTCTATTTAGATATATACTTCTGTTACACCCCAAATGGTCCACTGCTGATTTGCTTACCACTAAATCTCTCCATGCCGTCAATCTTACTGCAAGTTTGTTTTTTATATATATTTTATCCTAGACAACCATCGTAATTATGATACATATCTAATTCACTTCATCTTCTCAGTGCCTAGAGAACAGCCTATCTGGAGAAAGTATCCTTAGGTAGACAACTTATGAGTATCCAAGATTGTGAAATTATACCAGACCGTGGAAAGAAACCAAACTCTTTCCTAATGAGGAGAAAAGGCCACTCAGGGCAGAGCTTCAGTGTGAAACCCAGGGAGGGAGGAGAGGAACTACTGGTGCATGCAGCAGCACGGTGGTCTAGTGTCTCCAGGGCCGTGCAGTCTGCGTGCCTCCTATCCCAGGATCACTGGATGCAGCTCTGTGGGGCCCATCTGTATCTGCTGAAAATAATTTGACGTTGCAGATCATGATATACTGTAGAGCCGCTTTCACATCTGTGAGAATGTCATGAACTTTAAAAGGGAGTAGTGTACACTTCCAACTGGCAAGGTATCACTACTATGTAACAGGATGTCAATACTGTCCTGTTATATCCCTTTCAAACACAGACCAAAATCCCACAAATGTATCACGCCTGCTTTTTTATACCAGATTTTTCCATACAGTATATCATAAGGGGTAGGTAAAAAAGTGAATAAATTCAAACATGCCTTAGGGAGACTGTTGTGGTGGAGTACTGAGTAGGCAGACAAGATGCTGCTAGTGCAATGCCCAGGATGAGGGTGAAGGAGAAGCTGACTGTATATACTATATACACTATATAGCTGACTGTACACTATACATATCACAGAAGGTTGGTAACACCTTAATTGGAGAGGATGGGCTTGTGGTAATGATTGGAGCAGAATCAGTAGAATGGTATCACATGGTTTCCATGTGTTTGATGCCATTCCATTTGATCCAATTTTATGAGCCGTTCTCCCCTCAGCAGCCTCCTGTGGAACATACAGTCATGTCCATAAATATTTGGACATTGACCAAGTTATTATTATTTTAGCTGTTTACAACAGCATATTGCATATGAGCTGAAAGACTTTGCAGACTTTCATCTTTAATTTGAGGGTATTGTGGCAAAGAAGGGGGTCGAGTGATAAATTACAGATATGTGAGAGCAGAACTAATAAACGGGCTTTGCCTGATCACAAAATGGCCACCCATATCAGAACTACAGATCACAAAATGGCCAACTGCCAAAACTACAAGTCCCAGAAGCAAGGGGAACCCTCAGAAGGTGGAACCAACCCACAGATAAAGGGTCAAGAAAAACCAGGAAGAGGGAGAGAGAGTGCTGGGAGGATCTATGAACAATAGAGAAAGAGACCATAGAGATTGGCTGGATTTACCATGTATGAGCTGGATTGTTTTGGATTTACCTGTTGGCGTTTGGACCTGGACCTACCGAGAACCCAATTTGTGTCCCGAACCCTGCTATCCTTGACCTCGCCTACGGCCTGGGTGGACCAGGACGGAAAAACAAACACACAGGTACTGTCCTGTTTGAAAGAACTCTCATTCTTGGGTGATTTGGTGACAGTTTACCACTTAATTTGTGACAAACGCTCCTAATTTTGAAGAGGAGGAGAATGCGGGCATGGACTAACCATACCGCTGGTTAGGTAGAAGAAAAAGAAAATGTTCAGTTAGCACTCCAAAGGGGAGTCAGTTTTTTTTGTGGCTTTGTTTGGTTAGGACAGTTTCTCAGGAAAATGAGTATGGAGGGAGCCATACAGGCCCTGTTACAAGTGGCGGCCACCCAACAAGAGGCAACTAGAGCTCAACAAATAGCTCATCAAGATGCAATGCGAATGTATCACGACACGTTACAGGTCCAGCACCGCACCAACCAGCTGCTCAGAGAAGAGCAAGAGAGAAACACCCGGGAGTTAAGAGAAGGCCTAAAGGGGCTAGCGGACCAAATTGGGGCTCAATTACCAGCTGCAAATACCCAGAGGAGGGCCAATCATTTTCTTCAAAAAATGACAGCACAGGATGATGTGGAAGCATATCTTACCAACTTCGAAAGGACGGCAGAGAGGGAGAAGTTGCCAAAAGAAGAATGGGCAGGGCTTCTGGCACCATACCTGGCAGGAGAGGCTCAAAAAGCGTATTTCGACCTGGAGTTGAAAGATGCACAGGATTACAATAAACTAAAGGGAGAGATTCTGACTAGACTAGGAGTGACCAATACCGTGAGGGCACACCGCTTCCACCAGTGGTCCTACCGACTTGGACAACCCCCACGAACACAGATGTTCAACTTGATTCACCTGGCACGGAAATGGTTGCGACCAGAGATCCGTTCATCCGCCAAGATCATCGAGACCATCGTACTCAACCAGTTTCAGCTAGGTCTACCCCAAGAAGTGAGACGATGGGTTGGCCAGAACGAGGTACTTTCCGCCGACCATCTCGTGGGCCTGTTTGAACGGTATTGTATGGCAGGAACAGCTGAGCAGGTACAGGAGGAAAGATTCCAGTTTCCCAGGCCTGGGCGAACCAGCGGACAGGGTAAGGCTGTCCCAACATGTAGAGGGGGAAGAGAGCAGCCCCCCCCCGAACCCCTATTATCTGTCACAATTGTAATCAACCGGGACATATTGCAGCCTATTGCCCTATTAAAGAAGAGCCAATGCAATGTAACCTCTGTGAAAATGAAGATGATATATGGTATGCAAGTCCTGTTGTAACCACTGTACTTGAAGGTTGAAGGGAAAGAGGTTTAAGCACTGCTGGATTCCGGCAGTATGCTAACCCTGGTTGTTGCAAGCCTAGTGCTGAATCATAAACTGGATACAAGACAGAATATCAGTGTTACATGCATTCATGGGGATACCCGTCGGTACCCCACGGCCTTAGTGAGCATACAAACAGAGGACGGTGTGCTGGATCATGAGGTCGGCGTGGTCCCGAAGATGTCATATGATGTAATATTGGGTAGATACTTTCCTAACTTTGCAAAGTTAGGCCAAAATAATGGCATATTTGAGAAGCCAACAACCCTGACCAAGCAGGAAGAAGCATGGGGCCTTCAACCAAAGCCAGGAAAAGAGTCTCCCAGGGGCCAACATCACAGGTGCTGGTAGGGGAGGATGAGGATGAAGTGGCAAACCTCGTTGATAACGAACAGCCCGGTACTAGTGGGGCTGGGGTCGATCTGAATCCAGAGGACGACGATCTAGAACCAGCAGACCTGGCAGGGTCCTTGACTCATTTCGGGATGGCTCAAAACCAGGATCCAACCCTGCAGCAAGCCAGGGCAGACGTGCAGGTCGTAGATGGTACTCCCATAAATGATGGGATGATGCCTAATAGTTTTCCCCACTTCATCATGAAAAAGGGTTTGGTGTACAGAGTCTCGAAAATAGGGGTTGATGTGGTGGAACAGTTGTTGGTCCCCACCCGGCACCAGAGGACAGTACTGGATCTAGCTCATGGGCACCTTGGTATCGATAAAACCCGAGACCGGTTTGTAAGGAGGTTTTACTGGCCAGGAATTCAGGATGAAGTGGCTCGGCATTGTGGAGAGTGCCCGGAGTGCCAGTTAACCTTTTATAACTAGGGGGTGCTATTTTAATTTTTGGATGAAAAACGTTCCCGTTTTAAACAAGATAT
Organism: Oncorhynchus gorbuscha; assembly: GCF_021184085.1. NCBI lineage: Eukaryota > Metazoa > Chordata > Actinopteri > Salmoniformes > Salmonidae > Oncorhynchus > Oncorhynchus gorbuscha. The sequence continues at coordinate 38,938,109 of NC_060198.1, read as the reverse complement.
TCTGTCGCGAACAGATGCTAGACTATGCATATAATTGACAGCTTTGGAAAGAAAACACTCTGACGTTTCCAAAACTGCAAAGATATTGTCTGTGAGTGCCACAGATCTGATGTTACAGAAAAAAAACATAAAATCCAATCAGGAAGTGCCGCATTTTTTGAAACCACCTCATGGCAATGACTCCTTATATGGCTGTGGAGGAGCTAGGAGTCAGCTTACATTTTCCACGTTTTCCCCAAGGTGTCTGCAGCATTGTGACGTATTTGTAGGCATATCATTGGAAGATTGACCATAAGAGACTACATCTATCAGGTTGTCACTTGGTGTCCTCCGTCACAATTATTGCGTAATCTCCAGCTGCAGTATTTTTCCGTTTGCCTCTGATGAGAAACAGACTGCCACAAATTATTTTTCATCGAATAGAATTGTGAAAAACACCTTGAGGATTGATTCTAAAAAACGTTTGCCATGTTTCTTTCGATATTAGGGAGCTAATTTGGAAAAAGGTTTGGCTGTAACGGCGTTCTTCGTTTGTAGAAAGAGAGTCCGACCGAAATGCAGTGTGGTGGTTACTCATGACTTTAATGAAAAAAAAGCGATACATGAAATAACTGAAAGATACAAAAACAACAACTGAAAGATTCACAAACGGAACGTGAAACCTAATTACAGCCTATCTGGTGAAACTACACAGACACAGGAACAATCACCCACGAAATATAAAGTGAAACCCAGGCTACCTAAATACGGTTCCCCATCAGAGACAACAAGAATCACCTGACTCTGATTGAGAACCGCCTCAGGCAGCCAAGCCTATACTAGACACACCCCTAATCAACCACAATCCCAATGCCTACAAAAACCCCAATAAGACAATACAACAACCCCATGTCACACCCTGGCCTGAACAAATAATTAAAGAAAACACAAAATACTAAGACCAAGGCGTGACATTGGCGTTGACTGCATTTTCGTTTTTTTCTTCTTAGCTAAACGTGATGAACAAAACGGAGCTATTTCTCTTACACAAATAATATTTTTGGAAAAAATTAACATTTGCTATCTAACTGAGAGTCTCGTCATTGAAAAGTGAGATTCCCAATCTGGGCTGTAGATCCCCACGTCATCTAAATAAGCTGCGGCGTATGCTTTGTGCGGTTTTAGGACTTTGTCCATGAGCCGTTGAAAGGTGGCATGGGCATGGCATGGGTTGCAAAGGCTGTCTTTTCTTTGGCACTGGGGGTCAAAGGAATTTGCCAGTACCCCTTTGTCAGGTCAAGGGTCGTAATGACTCCATGATATATTCAATGAAATCGCTGAAACTACAACTTTCCGAAATACAGCTGCACGTAAAAAGCCTTACAGCAACTCCTTTGATCGTCAAGGCGAGAATGGAATTCCCTGCGCGTGCGATTACAAACAAGGAATTGTGGTCCAACCCAAAACCATTACATACTGGCGTTTACCTCAGCTCATTGGCTATCTACCCAGCTAGATTTCAAGAAGATCAATGGTCATTGGGCAGAAATATAGTAAATCAATGAAGCTTCGCTAAAATTATTGGTGCGTAAGGTAGTCATTTATCGTTGTCTTCAAATCAGCTCACTTCGGTCAATACTCCCTGCAAAAAAAACAATGACGTTTGATCCAGAGGAATGCACTGAAACCCACCATGACTAGATAAACGATTGTTTACAGGGGAGAATCACGTCGAATGCTCCGTAAAAAAATGATAGAGATGGATTCACAGCACAAACGGTTTACAAAATGTTTCGATTTAGGCTATAAAAATGGATTTTATCAAAGAAAACGGCACTTAATTTGATCACTGGGACCCTCAGGAAGAGAAATAAGAGCAAGGTATCAGAATGTAAGTCATAATTTTACCTTCAGATGTGAATGTGTAAAAACTGTCATGGCGGAAAATGTTTCTGTTGTTGATTGCTCTTCTCAAACAAAAGCATGGGATTTGTTCTCTGTAATAGCTATTTTTTAAATTGGAAAACGTAGTTTGATTACCAATATTCTAATCAAGACACTTGATCAAGACACTTGCATTTTCAAGAATGTTTAATGTTACGAAGTTGTATTTTTAGTTGTCACTCTGAAATTTCCCCTGATGTTGGTCCCTGTACGGGGATCGCAGCCATAACAGCTTTTAAGCATCCCCAATCAAAAATTAAATCTAGAATCGGCTTCCTATTTCACAAAACAAAGCTTCCTTCACTCATGCTGCCAAACGTACCCTCATAAAACTGATCATCCTACCGATCCTTGACTTTGGCGATGTCATCTATAAAATAGCCTCCAACACTCTACTCAGCAAACTGGATGTAGTCTATCACAGTGCCATCCGTTTTGTCACCAAAGCCCCATATACTACCGACCACTGCAACCTGTACTCTCTCATTGGCTGGCCTTCGCTTCATACGTCGCCAAACCCACTGGCTCCAGGTTATCTACAAGTCTCTGCTAGGTAAAGCCCCGCCCTATCTCTGCTCGCTGGTCACCATAGCAGCACCCACTCGTAGCACACGCTCCAGCAGGTACATCTCACTGGTCACCCCCAAAGCCAATTCCTACCTTTGGTCGCCTTTCCTTCCAGTTCTCTGCTGCCACTGACTGGAACAAACTGCAAAAATGACTGAAGCTGGAGATTCCCATCTCCTTCACTAACTTTAAGAACCAGCTGTCAGAGCAGCTCACAGATCACTGCACCTGTTCATAGCCCATCTGTATACAGCCCATCTATCTACCTCATTCCCATACTGTATGTATTTATTTAGCTCCTTTTGCACCCCAGTATCTCTACTTGCACATCCATCTTCTGCACATCTACCATTCCAGTGTTTAATTGCCATATTGTAATTACTTCGCCACCATGGCCTATTTATTGCATTATTTGCACTCACTGTATATCGACTTTTTTTCTACTGTATTATTGACTGTATGTTTTGTTCATTCCATGTATAACTGTGTTGTATGTGTTGAACTGCTATGTTTTATCTTGGCCAGGTCACAAGCACTGGATTACAGCAGAGAGCCTCCTGTAATGTCCTAAATGCTTTGGTGGCCCTTTCATCCCATTTGACCATGTTTGGCCCTCTGGCTCTAGTCATGTCGGTAAGTGGGGCGGCCACTGTGGCATAACTTGGGATGAACTTCCGGTAGTAACCGGTCAGCCCTAGGAAGGCTCGGACCTGCTTCTTATTTACTGGTTTCGGCCATTCTCTAATTGCCTTCACCTTCTTACGTTGGGGTTTGATTAACCCTCTTCCCACAGTGTATCCCAGATACTCTGTTTCCTCTAACCCCACATAACACTTGGCAGGGTTCGCCGTGAGCCCTGCATTTCTAAGGGCGTCTAACGCTGCCTTTTTTTGCAATGAAATGTGTGGTTTGTTTGTGTTTGTGTTTGTGTGTGTGTGTATGTGTGTGTGTGTATATATATATATATATATATATATATATAACAATGGCTGGAGTTGAATGGAACAGCACTTCACCTTAGTGACTGTTCCCTCTGCTCTATACAATACATATCTGTTTATTTTATGTGATGATAAAAGGCTCATACAAATATTTGTTTTATGTTTTCTTTCAGTGATAGCGACTCCGACTGGGAGCCCCCGGTGCCAAGCTGCCCGCTCTACCTGTGCCTCCAGTGGTGTTCATATGCCACAGTTCATTACTGCCGGCATGACTGTGCCGCAGGGCCAAAAGGGCACAGCATGGAGGCGTCGTTGTGTTCTGTGTTGCATGAAATGCACCACTTGTTCAGTTTGCCTCTGCTTTACATCAGAAAGAGACTGCTATGGGACATGGCACAGGCAGCAAAATCACCAGCAGCAACACCCAATATTAAGTCCAAAGAGCTGTCACTACCAGTGAAGCAAGCAATTCTTACAGGCTGACTACACCGCTTGCGTTGCGTGTGCGAGCGTTGCAAAATAAATTTAGAAATCTATGTTATTCAATTATTGCACCTACACTGCTCGGGCGTGCCAACGAGCGTCTGCTTTGCCAAGTGCTAAAATAGAAGTCAGTTCTATCTGCCTCTGCCATCTCTTCATTGGTTTATAGAAGCAGGTACCCACGTGCCATCTCCTCATTGGTTATAACCACGTGGGTGACTGAAAGACGAACAAAGTCAGTGGCGTTAATGCACCTAATTTATGAAAGTTGCTAATAGCAATATAAAGTCAAGAGAAGAAAAAGCCTAGAAAGAGGAGAGATGACTAGAAATGATTCGGTTGACCGTTTTATGTGTGGATTAATTGGCGGAGTAGAGGACCTTCTGCATTTCAGGTAAATAACAACTCAATGTTTATATCCCAGGACAAATTAGCTAGCAACAGCAAGCTAGCTATAAAGAACAAATTAGCTAGCAAGTGCAAGCTAGCTAGCTAAATTGCCATAAATGTTTAAGAAGTGGAATGTTCTGCAATGACCAAGTCCATTACCTGACCTGAATCCAATTGAGCATGCATTTCACTTGCTGAAGGAATAACTGAAGGCAAAACGCCCCAAGAACAAGCAGGAACTGAAGACCGCTGCAGTAAATGCCTGGCATAGCATGACCAGGGAAGAAACCCAGCATCTGGTGATGTCTATGGGTTCCAGACTTCAGGCAGTCATTGCAAAGGATTTTCAACCAAGTATTAAAACTCACAATTTAATGTATGATTATGTTAGTTTGTCCAATTACTAATGTGCCTCTAAAATTGGGGGGCTATATATAAAAATGGTTGTAATTCCTACACGGTTCATACAATAATTTTGACAAAACCCTTAAATTAAAGATGCAAGTCTACAAATAAAGCACATCTTGATTGTTTTATTTAAAATCCATTGTGGTCGCATACAGAGCCAAAATGATGCGAATTGTGTCATTGTCCAAATACTTATGGACCTGACTGTATGTACAAAACAAAAATAACAAACATTGCATAGATTAAGACAGGAACGAAACTGGAATAGAGAATAACTGAAAGTAGGCCTAAGTCCAATAATAAGTTGGGCTCAAAATAGCCAGGTCTCAATCATGGCTGTAACTGGCAGCACGCCAACCTTACCCTGACTCACAAAGGCCTCAATTTAAAAATACCAATATTAACCAATCATTAATTAACAAGCTCAAAGAAGGCATGAAAGTACAAATAACATTCAGGCAATTATCAGAAATATTCACATTCTCAATAATAGTGTTAAACCCTGCTTTAAGCAGTAAGTCAACCAGGGAACACATTTATCTCGTTCTTCGGATTAAACAACATTGCATTAACCACACAGGATAGTTGGTCTTCCTGAACACAGCTCTGTTCGACCCCTCACCCCACCCATTCATTCCTTTTGGCTTGACAAAAGGATTGATTAGAAGAGCTAATGGGTGTGTTCAAGCGGATACATTTTGTAAAGTAGTTGACAAAGTCTGTAGCATTGTGAGGATACAAATTGCCCGACTTTCGCCTACATGTCGACTGAATGAACTTTACAGTTTCTTTGCACTTTGCAGTTTCTTCTCACCAATTGCACCATGCAGTCATCACCTGCATTTTGGGAGCCACTATTTGTCAACCAATCATTAGAGTGTTTTTGGTCGACCCACACGAATGTGACCAAAGACATGACTGGAACATGAACCAACTTTGCCGCAATTTTAAAGCTACAGGGGATACAAATGAAAGTGATATTTGAGACCTTTTTCTAACCAATTAATTGTACAGGCGTTATGCTTTCAGTTTGTGAGTGCGTGATATGGGAGTATAGAAAAGTTAATTTCGACATTTATAAAGACAAACTTTTATAAACAATAGCAGCTATGTTGACACTGCCATTTTGATCTGAGCCTTGCTGTTTGGAAAACCACTACCATGTCTGACTTTAGGTTGTCACAGATGTACCTCCCCCGACTTCCCTTGCCAATTTCCATCTATAGTCGGTATCGTTAGCCTTTCTGCTAAAACACACCCAATATTAGCGGAGCAACAAACAAATAGTTTGCCAATAAAACAAAATGAATGTTGTCATGCCGACTACAAACTTCTAAAAAAGCCCTTTTGGATAGGCTACTGGGGAGATTTTCTTTTGTGAACTTTATACTTAATAAACTTTATTTACATAATACTGTATACAGTAAATGTTTTCTTAATGATCCAGAGTGCTCTCCAGGATTAACTCACGGACCAACACATTTATAACTTGATGTCAGTGCTTGTCAGGTTGGCTTCGGTTTCTTTAGGATAGAAAGCCCATTTATTCAATATTTTGACTTTTTAAAGAGTTTAGGATTACTTTCCTTGGCCTTTAACTTAGAAATGCAACACTAGTGGCCTGTGTTGTCTAATGGCTAGTCCCGCATAACCTGGCACACATGTACAGCCTAGGCTACCAGAGTTTGAATCTGCCCTATGCCCTTCTGACTCACAATCTATCTTACCTTTCCTGTCTCTTCTTCTTCACTGTCCTATCTCAATAAAATACATGAACATATACAGTACATACACTGTCTATACAGTGCTGTGAAAAAGTATTTGCCCCTTTTATAATTTACTCTACTTTTGCATATTTATGATACTTCATGTTTTCAGATCTTCAACCAAAACTTAATATTAGATCAACAGAACCTGAGTGAATAAATAACACAACAATTACATACTTATTTAATTTATTTCATGAACAATGTGAAAAAGTAATTGCCCCCCTTACACTCAATAACTGGTTGTGACACCTTTAGCTGCAATGGCTGCAACCAAATGCTTCCTGTAGTTGTTGATCAGTCGCTCACATCGCTGTGGAGGACCTTTGACCCACTCTTGCATACAGAACTGCTTTAAAGACATTTGTGACTGACCGCTTCGATTCGGTCTTATGTAGCAACATTTGAAATGGTATTTTTTTTAACGTTGGATAAAAGTAGAGCTAGAAAATGGTATATCATACACTGCAGTTGAGGAACAATGGGAAAGTAATTCTGCTTTGAATGTCGATACATTTGTATCCCCACTTTTGAGAAAATGGCCCTTAAAATATTTGGTACACATACTGAAGAGCTCTTCTTTTGTCTACACCCATTCAGCATCGTTCACAGCCTCTTAAGCCTTAGCCCCACCCATCTCTTTAAGGATTCACATATGAGGCCATGTGGTAAACACACGCTATATCAAATAAAATGTATGTTTATTTGTCACACGCACAGGATACAGTAGGTGTAAACGGTACAGTGGTAGTACTTGCATACTTTCATAGTAGCAATATAAAAAACAGAGTGTACAGATGTTCATGAAATACAATCGATGGCCGTAATCACCCCCAGACACACGTGTTAATTTGATGGGTCATGTAATAATAATTTGGCCGAAGTGGAGTCTTTTGTTTAGACATGTAGCTAGTTAGGTGGCTAGCTATGGTCCACCACCCAAAAGACATCTAGCCAATTTGACAGAGATGTGGGAAGCATTGGAATCAACATGGGCCAGCATCCCCGTGGAATGCTTTCAACACCTTGTAGAGTCCATTCCCTGAAGATTTGAGGCTGTTCTGAGGGGAAAAGGGGCTGTAACTCAACATTTATGTTTTGTACACTCAGTATATAAAGGATTGCAACAGTGTATGCACTTACTCTAAAGTGTAGGCCTACTGTATACCAAGCAACTGTAGGAAATGATGAAATAATTATTTGAAATAATTGCAATACATTTACACTGAATCAAATCAAATAAAAGTTTATTGGTCGCGTACACCCACTTTTGCAGATGTTATCTCAGGTGCAACGGAATGCTTATTTTTCTAAGTCCAACAATGCAGCAATATCTAGCAATACAATAACAAAACACACATAATCCAAAAAGTAAAATAATTATATATATCATTTTTGACAAAACAGAATGAGCAATAGCAGAAGGAGCAATTACAGAGTACGGAAACTAAATATACATGCATGTGAATGGTGTGTATTGACAGAATGGACAGTATATGAATAGAAAAGGTGTGTACAGCAGTAGTTATATAGGATGAGCCATGACTAGACTAGATTACAGTATATACATATTAAGTGCTATATTAAGTGCTATAAACATTAAAGTGACCAGTGTTCAATGACTCTAAGTACAAGGTTCAGGGCAGGGTACTGGGAGAAAGCCAGCGATTGCTGGCCTGGAGATGGTCAGTCTCTCTGTCCCAGCACTGATGCTCCTGTACTGTCTCCATCTTGTAGATGGTAGCGGGGTGAACAGGCCGTGGCTCAGCTGACTGAGTTCCTTGATGAGCGTCTTGGCATTTCTATGACACTGGGTGCTGTAGATGTTGCGAGAACAAAATTGCAAGATTAGGGTATTATAATGTTGTTATTGCATCAAATCGTTATTTTATGCAACAGAATAAGGGGTTGTTAGAACGCTCATCTATGTGTGTTCTACTGAGAATGGGCCTCTGGAAGATTTACGATGTCTTTGGGTGATAGCGCATTCCAGAGCATGAGTTAATGTTTCTGTACTCGGGTACCAGGGGGAGATGGCTCCAGTATAGAGTTGAGTGTCTCCACACAATGAGGACAGTTTTTACAGCAGATCCTTGTGACCCATTCCATACATCTGATGTTTGTCATGTAGACTGAAGGAGGATTGACTTTGCTATAAAATGCTGTGGCTCAAACCAGCTCGTTGAGTTCTCAGTGATCACCTATAGGGGTGATTACCGACCAGCTCCATTACTGCAGTAATTAAATAATAACGTTTGATTGTTTTGAAAAAATCCAAAAGTCTCTCCTTTTGATTATAATAATTCCAGCACAATGTCCCGGAGGGCAGGTAGCGTGCTTCCGGTGATGTGTTGGGCTGACCGCACCACCGTCTGGAGAGCCCTACGGATGTGAGCCTTGCAGTTGTCGTACCAGGCGGTGATACAGCCCGGTAGGATGCTCTCGATGGTCTCTGACAGACACGTGTATGCAGTCACTCGATCTTTCAAGTAGTGACAGAAATCCTGTAATTCTTGTGGGGCCTACTGCAGGTAATACTTCATAGTTACAGTACAATCATTACGACTTCCTATACAGGTTAGCCTGTAAAGAATAGCCATTTTATTCAATGCTCTAGCCACTAGGCTACCCTGCCGCCCCATACCATGTGTATGTGACCAATAAAATGTGATTTGATTCATACAATACTTGATCTAACAAGTGTGACAGTAATGCTGTCTTGCTTGTTCAGTTAATGCTTAACAGTTACAGTATAATGATTCATTCTTCCTGTACAGGTTAGCCTGCAAAGAATAGCCATTGTATTAGCTCTGCTTATTCAGCCCATGCTTTTCATGCTCCTAATTAAAGTGCATATCTCTATAAATTCCATTGCATTGTTTCCCATTGTCTTCCATTACTTTTACATTCATGGTTTTTCTTTCTTTCAGATTCAATACTAGTTTAATTGACAGTTTCGTGAAGGCAGCAGAAACTTAGGATTTATTTTTAACAAGAGAGAGAAAGAGAGAATGTGAAATGGAAAGGGTCAAAGCTAAATGAGTAATTCTTTATGAAGTGTTGCTCATCATGAAAGTATCTCAGTCTTCCTGTGTCCTCTGGATGTGTGGTGTCATGAAGTACACAAAGGAAAACCCCATTTGTTAATATAGTATTTGGCGCTGGAGGATTCCCCTTTATTTCTGTATACTTAAACATTTATCTCTGTGTCTTTGTGTCTGCTCCAAGCTGGATAGACTTTGCCCAGCATCGCAACTGGCGAGATAAGTCTAGCTCTACACATGAATGTAAAACTGTAATAGAGGTAAATCCCAAGTTTCTGCTGCCTTCAAGAAACTGTCAATCAAACTAGTCTTGAATCAGAAAGGAAGAAAAACCATGATTGTAAAAGTAATGGAAGACAATGGGAAACAATGCAATGGAATTTATAGAGATATGCACTTTAATTAGGAGCATGAAAAGCATGGGCTGAATAAGCAGAGCTAATACAATGGCTATTCTTTGCAGGCTAACCTGTACAGGAAGAATGAATCATTATACTGTAACTGTTAAGCATTAACTGAACAAGCAAGACAGCATTACTGTCACACTTGTTAGATCAAGTATTGTATGAATCAAATCACATTTTATTGGTCACATACACATGGTATGGGGCGGCAGGGTAGCCTAGTGGCTAGAGCATTGTACTAGCAACCGAAAGGTTGCAAGTTCAAATCCCCGAGCTGACAAGGTACAAATCTGTCGTTCTGCCCCTGAACAGGCAGTTAACCCACTGTTCCTAGGCCGCCATTGAAAATAAGAATTTGTTCTTAACTGACTTGCCTAGTTAAAAAAAGGTAAAATAAAAAATGGTTAGCAGATGTTAATGCGAGTGTAGCGAAAAGCTTGTGCTTCTAGTTGCGTCAGTCCAGTAATATCTAACAGGTAATCTAACACATTCACAACAACTACCTTGTACACACAAATGTGAAGGGATGGAATAAGAATATGTACATATAAATGTATGAGCGATGGCCGTCGGTATGAAATACAGTATATTTACACATATGAGATGAGTAATGTAAACATTATTAAAGTGGCATTATTTAAAGTGACTAGTGATACCTTTATTAAATCCATTCATTATGTTTACACGTGTCCTTCAAATGTAAATGTATTGCAATGATTTTTTTGCCACTATTTTATCCTTGTCTACAGTTGGTTGATGTAGAGTATGTGCATACAGGGTTACATTCCTTATAGATTTATACAGTATCTCACATTTGTAAATGTATCGAATGCTCCCTTAGCTCTGTTCCACCATTTATGAGTTCAGTCTATGGGAAGATGCCCTTCAAAGTTCTCCTGGGGTAAAGCTGAGAATGTGTATGCAGTTGATAAAGACAGTGGGCCTATTGCACTTGTCCTCCACACCATCACAGCCGTGCTTCTTGTTGCAGAGATAAGGAGGTGGTTGCCTTGTGGGATCAGACGCCGTCAAATCACAGATCAGGAAGAGGCTGTCGAGCAGGAAGAGGAAGACCGGGCAGGGAGTGTGTGTGTGTGTGTGTATGTGTGTCTGTGTGTGTGTGAGTGTTCACTCTGGTAATCATGAAGAGACACACCTATTGATAAGCTGCTGTCCTTGTCCACTGACACTGGACATCTGGCCTGACCTAGTATCCCCCAGCTAAGTGAACAGGGCTGAATGATAATCATGTTTTAACAGCCTCCCCACCCACATTAACCTTTATGAACAGGTGTTTGTACAGACCTCTGTTTGTTTGTCTACCCTTCTGCATTGTCGCTAACATTGTCCTACGAGGTCTAACTGCTGCCTGGGGGCATTTTTGAGTACGTATTGTGACTATTAAACTCTCATACTTAGTGAGGATGAATGGAATTGTAGTACTTAAATAGGATTATACAAGTAAAGAGGAAATAGCTGTAAAATATGATCTTGCCTGTTGTTTTTCACGGTGCAGCATGTTGACAGAATGGGCCAGAACAGGAGCACCTGTAACAGGAGCACCGGTAACTTGACAGCCGTGGAGGAGAGGTTTAAAAGAGGATGGTCTGGATGTGCCTGTCCTGGTTCTGCCAGCCTAACAGTGACGAACAGCTACATTAATCAACCCTGTCCAGCAGACAAGGGGTGAGTCCAAAATGAACACTTCACCAAATTTAGCCGCTACTGAAAGGTTACTTCCGCCTCCCCAGGAATACCCTGACCCACTTCTCCCTCTCCCTCCATATGTCTCCCCCTGCAATCTTCCTCTCCATTCTCTCCCCCTGTTTCTTTATTCAAGAGAATCTTCCCTTTGTTGATATTAAGGTTCACTTCCCTGAACAGTTACTATGGGAAAATATGAAGTTGGTTTTGGCAGACTGAAGCACTATATGGTATTGTTATGCTGATGACTTTGTGGTTGGATTGATTACACAATCTAGGCTACTTTGCATTGCTGCTTGTCATATCGAAATAATAGAGACTACATTGTCAGGGTCAAAATACTTAACCTGTAAACAACTGTATAGAAGAAGAGGATCTGATGCACCAATAGGATACCATTTAGGGTGTAAACACATTGGGTAGGTTTGGTGCTGCAGAGCCTGGCTCCAGAGTGATGGGCCTGATTGTTCTGGGGAGATAAGACTCAGGCTTCTCTGATGTAGACAGCTTCCTTTCACACAAAGACACAAAGAAGTGGATTGCATTGATTTAGTATTGATTCAAGGACCCAGACTTTGGAGATCTCTCCAGTTAGTTCTCGTCTAGCTGGGAGTGTGTTGAAGGAAGCAGATAATGTTGTGAGAGAGTGAGACAGCCAGATAACACAGTTAGAAAGCAATAGAGAGGAATTATATTATTGTGGAGCTATGATTTTCTCGCCCATCTAAAGGCTCCTGGTAGCGTCCCAATGGCCAATGAGATGTACTTTTGTCACGGTAGAATGAGCACCTGTCTGTTGAGCCTACAGGCTGCTGGTGGCCCGTTAGTTATGGTGAGAGAGAGTATGGCCATTTATCAGCTTGGGCGATTTCTTAAATGAGCACATATTGGGGCAGGTGACAGAGCAGCACGAGAGGAGATTAGGCCTGTAAATTGGCTGTAGCCAGAGAGCCGAAGTGACAGCAGGCATCTCCCCTGGATCTAATAGGAGCTAGGCTGTCTGTCTGTGGGCTCCTACTGCACAGGGTCTGTTCCACTATTCACAGTCAATTCCGGGGGCACTGGAGAGCAAGGTGCTGGGATCACGTTTTGAGGTATGACCCAGGTGCAGACAGTGTTGAAGAAACAAAAGCTTATTCTTTAAACTGGGGCAGGCAAATGACAGGTCAAGGCAGGCAGGGGTCAATAATCCAGAAAGGGTGTAAGGCACCGGAACAGTAGGCAGGCTCAGGGTCAGGTCAGGCAGAGGTCAGTAATCCAGAGTAGTGGGGCAAAGGTACAGGACGACAGGCAGACTCAGGGTCATGGCAGGCTGAACCGAGAAAATAAAAAACAGGAGCAAGTACAGGCGGGAGCAGGGAAACAAAACGCTGGTAGATTCTACAAACTAAAACGAATTGGCAACAGACAAACAGAGAACACACGTATAAATACACAGGGGATAATGGGGAAGCTGGGCAACATCTGGAGGGGGGTCGGGACGAGCACAAAGACAGGTGAAACAGATCAGGGCGTGAGAGCTGGAGTACCTACGGTATCCACGATAGGGGAAAACTGGGGACAGGAAGGGAGTTGTCGCTGTTGTAATAATGGCATGCATGAAGGGGCCCTGGCAGAATTTTTGTCATGGTTTCTAATGCTAAATCAGAACAAGGGAAATAGACAGTCCATCATGACAATGACCCAAATGTAGAGACTTTAATTCTGCACAAATGTGAACTTGGAATTCAAAGAACTGTGTATCCCTAAAAACAAATGCAAAAACAGGAACCTCATTGTATAATGGATGTTTTCATATTGCCAGATTTGTGACTGTGTCTGTTTACAGATGATAAATCCCACACTTGTATTTTGAGTATGACTGCAGTCAGCCTGTTATTAATTGGCGTAGGTTTTGCTAAATGGGGTACTTGAAGAACAGCACAGCCTTGGCCATGCAGAGCATGAGAGATGTGAAAAGGCCACTGATGAATTTAAAACAATAGAGTCGACCAAGGAAAGAGGATCATATATTAAGTCATACAGACAAGATAAGTATGGGGATCAATTATATTTGTCGCAGATACAAAGGTTGATGGATTATGGCTGTTCCCAAACAGTAAATTAAAATGCAGTATATTTACCTCTCCAAGTGCCTCTTCTGCAAAAACATGTGATTGGGGCAGTCAGCAGGATGGAATTATAAGTGTCTTTGGCGGTTGGTTAAGACTCATTAAAGAGTTCTATAGTTGGGATCCTACTGAGTCTGTGTGCTTCTGAATAGCCCAGAAAATAAATATTGTGTTTCACCCATACTTTTTTCTCTCCCAGGGATTTATATTAAAGAGAACGTGGGCGTGCGGCAATCAGCTAATGGCTAGGCTGGCCGCAAGCTGAAGGCTATTAGCTGTGGTGTTGCACGGCAATTAGCTTGTGATTGCAAGAGACAGCTGAGACATGGCTGGTTTTCTCTGTGGACGATCTACTGTAGCGTTCCACTTAATGGGATGCTACTTCAAATGTTTCCCTTTATTTTTACGAGTAAAACTTTCCCAAACGACATAACATGGACAACATGTGTATTCCTTCACAGCTCAAAGGGACATTTGCAGATCTCTTTCACAAAACAGCTATGAATTGGCAGTAATCATTTCGACCTGCAAAAACATTCCCTGATAATAGTATGCTGTTGACCTCCACTGGATCATCATGACTCTGTCATCCATATGGGTCATTCATGTTCACTACTCTCCATTCTCCTCCCTCTCTCCTTCTCTATGCCTCTGAACATAACATGTTCTCTGCCATCGAGCTGTCACCACTCAACTGTAACCATGAACCATTGCAATTTCTGCCTTTTAGAAACATGTGCAAGCTGTTAAAAAAATAAATATATATACATATGTACTGTATATGTATTTATATGTGTGTGTATATGTCTGTATTTATATGTGTATGTATGTATATGTGTGTATGAATGTATGTGTGTGTCTGTATGTACAGTTGAAGTCGGAAGTTTACATACACCTTAGCCAAATAAATTTAAACTCAGTTTTTCACAATTCCTGACATTTAATCCCAGTAAAAATTCCCTGTTTTCGCTCAGTTAGGATCACCACTTTATTTTAAGAATGTGAAATTTCAGAATAATAGTAGAGAGAATGATTTATTTCAGCTTTTATTTCTTTCATCACATTTCTATTGGGTCAGAAGTTTACATACACTCAATTAATATTTGGTAGCTTTGCCTTTAAATTGTTTAGCTTGGGTATAAATGTTTCGGGTAGCCTTCCACAAGCTTTTCACAATAAATTGGGTGAATTTTATCCCATTCCTCCTGACAGAGCTGGTGTAACTGAGTCAGGTTTGTAGGCCTCCTTACTCACACTCGCTTTTTCAGTTCTGCCCACAAATCTTCTACAGGATTGAGGTCATGGCTTTGTGATGGCCACTCCAATACCTTGATTTTGTTGTCCTCAAGACATTTTGCCACAACTTTGGAAGTTTGCTTGGGGGCATTGTCCATTTGGAAGACCCATTTGCGACCAAGCTTTAACGTCCTGACTGATGTCTTAAGATGTTGCTTCAATATATCCACAGAATATTCCAACCTCATGATGCCATCTATTTTGTGAAGTGCACCAGTCCCTCCTGCAGCAAAGCACCCCCACAACATGATGCTGCCACCCCCGTGCTTCACGGTTGTGATGTTGTTCTTTGGCTTGCAAGCCTCCCCCTTCTTCCTCCAAACATAACGATGATCATTATTGCCAAACAGTTCTATTTTTGTTTAATCAGACCAATGGACATTTCTCCAAAAAGTACAATCTTTGTCCCCACGTGCAGTTGCAAACCGCAGTCTGGCTTTTTTATGGCGGCTTTGGAGCAGTGGCTTCTTCCTTGCTGAGCGGCATATCAGGTTATGTTATGTTACTGTTTAAAGGCACAGTCAACTTAGTGTATGTGAAACAATGAATTATAATTGAAATAATGTGTCTGTAAACAAATGTTGGAAAAATGACTTGTGTCATGCACAAAGTAGATGTCCTAACCAACTTGCCAAAACTATAGTTTGTGAACAAGAAATTTGTGGAGTGGTTGAAAAACGAGTTTTAATGACTCCAACATACAGTGGGGCAAAAAAGTATTTAGTCAGCCACCAATTGCGCAAGTTCTCCCACTTAAAAAGAGGAGAGAGGCCTGTAATTTTCATCATAGGTACACTTCAACCACGACAGACAAAACGAGAAAAAAAATCCAGAAAATCACATTGTAGGAGTTTTTATGAATTTATTTGCAAATTATGGTGGAAAATAAGTATTTGGTCACCTACAAACAAGCAAGATTTCTGGCTCTCACAGACCTGTAACATCTTCTTTAAGAGGCTCCTCTGTCCTTCACTCATTACCTGTATTAATGGCACCTGTTTGAACTTGTTATCAGTATAAAAGACACCTGTCCACAACCACAAACAGTCACACTCCAAACTCCACTATGGCCAAGACCAAAGAGCTGTCAAAGGACACCAGAAACAAAACTGTAGACCTGCACCAGGCTGGGAAGACTGAATCTGCAATAGGTAAGCAGCTTGGTTTGAATAAATTAACTGTGGTAGCAATTATTAGGTAATGGAAGACATAAAAGACCACTCATAATCTCCCTCGATCTGGGGCTCCACGCAAGATCTCACCGGTAGGGTCAAAATTATCACAAGAATGGTGAGCAAAAATCCCAGAACCACACGGGGGGACCTAGTGAATGACCTGCAGATAGCTGGGACCAAAGTAACAAAGTCTTACCATCAGTAACACACTACGCAGCTCGGGACTCAAATCCTGCAGTGCCAGACGTGTCCCCCTGCTTAAGCCAGTACATGTCCAGGCCCGTCTGAAGTTGGCTAGAGAGCATTTGGATGATCCAGAAAAAGATTGGGAGAATGTCATATGGTCAGATGAAACCAAAATATAACTTTTTGGTAAAAACTCAACTCGTCGTGTTTGGAGGACAAAGAATGCTGAGTTGCATCCAAAGAACACCATACCTACTGTGAAGCATGGGGGTGGAAACATCATGCTTTGGGGCTGTTTTTCTGCAAAGAGACCAGGACAACTGATCTGTGTAAAGGAAAGAATGAATGGGGCCATGTATCGTGATATTTTGAGTGAAAACCTCCTTCCATCAGCAAGGGCCCTGAAGATGAAACGTGGCTGGGTCTTTCAGCATGACAATGATCCCAAACACACCGCCCGGGCAACGAAGGAGTGGCTTCGTAAGAAGCATTTCAAGGTCCTGTCGTGGCCTAGTCAGTCTCCAGATCTCAACCCCATAGCAAATCTTTGGAGGGAGTGGAAAGTCTGTGTTGCCCAGCAACCGCCCCAAAACATCACTGCTCTAGAGGAGATCTGCATGGAGGAATGGGCCAAAATACCAGCAACAGTGTGTGAAAACCTTGTGAAGACTTACAGAAAACGTTTGACCTCTGTCATTGCCAACAAAGGGTATATAACAAAGTATTGAGATTTGTTATTGACCAAATACTTATTTTCCACCATAATTTGCAAATAAACTCATTAAAAATCCTACAATGTAATTTTCTCTTTCTCATTTTGTCTGTCATAGTTGAAGTGTACCTATGATGAAAATTACAGGCCTCTCATATTTTTAAGTGGGAGAACTTGAACAATTGATGGCTGACTAAATACTTTTTTGCCCCACTGTAATTGTATGTAATCTTCCGACTTCAACAGTACATACAGACACAAACATACATATACATACAGTACCTGTTATGCAGGTGAATGAGGACCCAAAAGCGACTTGGCGAAAACAGAGTTTTTAATCCAGTAAAGTTACTTTACAAACAAAAGGCATAATACTACTCGTAATGACGAGAACAGACTGGAGACTTGATCAAGAACTGCAGGTTGCCTCGGGAAGGCACTTGAACGTAGCAGACTCAGACACCTGCTCACCACGCAGCATCTGAGGGAAACACGACACGACAGGGCAATACATAGACACAGCACGGTGAACAATAGACAAGGATCCGACAGGACAGGAACGGAAAACAAGGGAAGAAATAGGGACTCTAATCAGGGGAAAAGATAAGGAACAGGTGTGGGAAGACTAAATGATGATTAGGGGAATAGGAACAGCTGGGAGCAGGAACGGAACGATAGAGAGAGGAGAGAGAGGGAGGGGAGAGAGAGGGATAGAAAAAGGGAACGAACCTAATAAGACCAGCAGGGGGAAACGAACAGAAGGGAAAGCATAATGACAAGACAATCTAAGACAAAACATGACAGTACCCCCCCACTCACCGAGCGCCTCCTGGCGCACTCGAGGAGGAATCCTGGCGGCAACGGAGGAAATCATCAATAAGTGAACGGTCCAGCACGTCCCGAGACGGAACCCAACTCCTCTCCTCAGGACCGTAAACCCTCCCAATCCACTAAGTATTGGTGACCCCGTCCCCGAGAACGCATGTCCATGATCTTACGTACCTTGTAAATAGGTGCGCTCTCGACAAGGACGGGGGGGGAGGGAAGACGAACGGGGGTGCGAAGAAAGGGCTTGACACAGGAGACATGGAAGACAGGATGGACGCGACGAAGATGTCGCGGAAGAAGCAGTCGCACAGCGACAGGATTGACGACCTGGGAGACACGGAACGGACCAATGAACCGCGGAGTCAACTTACGAGAAGCTGTCGTAAGAGGAAGGTTGCGAGTGGAAAGCCACACTCTCTGGCCGCAACAATACCTTGGACTCTTAATCCTGCGTTTATTGGCGGCTCTCACAGTCTGTGCCCTGTAACGGCAAAGTGCAGACCTCACCCTCCTCCAGGTGCGCTCACAACGTTGGACAAACGCTTGAGCGGAGGGAACGCTGGACTCGGCAAGCTGGGATGAGAACAGAGGAGGCTGGTAACCCAGACTACTCTGAAACGGAGATAACCCGGTAGCAGACGAAGGAAGCGAGTTGTGAGCGTATTCTGCCCAGGGAGCTGTTCTGCCCAAGACGCAGGGTTTCTGAAAGAAAGGCTGCGTAGTATGCGACCAATCGTCTGATTGGCCCTCTCTGCTTGACCGTTAGACTGGGGATGAAACCCGGAAGAGAGACTGACGGACGCACCAATCAAACGACAGAACTCCCTCCAAAACTGTGACGTGAATTGCGGGCCTCTGTCTGAAACGGCGTCTAACGGGAGGCCATGAATTCTGAACACATTCTCGATGATGATTTGTGCCGTCTCCTTAGCGGAAGGAGGTTTAGCGAGGGGAATGAAATGTGCCGCCTTAGAGAACCTATCGACAACCGTAAGAATCACAGTCTTCCCCGCAGACAAAGGCAGACCGGTAATGAAGTCTAGGGCGATGTGAGACCATGGTCGAGAAGGAATGGGGAGCGGTCTGAGACGACCGGCAGGAGGAGAGTTACCCGACTTAGTCTGCGCGCAGTCCGAACAAGCAGCCACGAAACGGCGCGTGTCACGCTCCTGAGTCGGCCACCAAAAGCGCTGGCGAATAGACGCAAGAGTGCCTCGAACACCGGGATGACCAGCTAACTTGGCAGAGTGAGCCCACTGAAGAACAGCCAGACGAGTGGAAACAGGAACGAAAAGGAGGTTACTAGGACAAGCGCGCGGCGACGCAGTGTGCGTGAGTGCTTGCTTAACCTGTCTTTCAATTCCCCAGACTGTCAACCCGACAACACGCCCATAAGGAAGAATCCCCTCGGGATCAGTAGAAGCCACAGAAGAACTAAACAGACGGGATAAGGCATCAGGCTTGGTGTTTTTGCTACCCGGACGGTAAGAAATCACAAACTCGAAACGAGCGAAAAACAACGCCCAACGAGCTTGACGGGCATTAAGTCGTTTGGCAGAACGGATGTACTCAAGGTTCTTATGGTCTGTCCAAACGACAAAAGGAACGGTCGCCCCCTCCAACCACTGTCGCCATTCGCCTAGGGCTAAGCGGATGGCGAGCAGTTCACGGTTACCCACATCATAGTTGCGCTCAGATGGCGACAGGCGATGAGAAAAATAAGCGCAAGGATGAACCTTATCGTCAGACTGGAAGCGCTGGGATAGAATGGCTCCCACGCCTACCTCTGAAGCGTCAACCTCGACAATGAATTGTCTAGTGACGTTAGGAGTAACGAGGATAGGAGCGGACGTAAAACGTTCTTTTAGAAGATCAAAAGCTCCCTGGGCGGAACCGGACCACTTAAAACACGTCTTGACAGAAGTAAGAGCTGTGAGAGGGGCAGCAACTTGACCGAAATTACGAATGAAACGCCGATAGAAATTAGCGAAACCTAAAAAGCGCTGCAACTCGACACGTGACCTTGGAGCGGGCCAATCACTGACAGCTTGGACCTTAGCGGAATCCATCTGAATGCCTTCAGCGGAAATAACGGAACCGAGAAAAGTAACGGAGGAGACATGAAAAGAGCACTTCTCAGCCTTTACGTAGAGACAATTCTCTAAAAGGCGCTGTAGAACACGTCAAACGTGCTGAACATGAATCTCGAGTGACGGTGAAAAAATCAGGATATCGTCAAGATAGACAAAAACAAAGATGTTCAGCATGTCTCTCAGAACATCATTAACTAATGCCTGAAAAACAGCTGGCGCATTGGCGAGACCAAACGGCAGAACCCGGTACTCAAAATGCCCTAACGGAGTGTTAAACGCCGTTTTCCACTCGTCCCCCTCTCTGATGCGCACGAGATGGTAAGCGTTACGAAGGTCCAACTTAGTAAAGCACCTGGCTCCCTGCAGAATCTCGAAGGCTGATGACATAAGGGGAAGCGGATAACGATTCTTAACCGTTATGTCATTCAGCCCTCGATAATCCACGCAGGGGCGCAGAGTACCGTCCTTCTTCTTAACAAAAAAGAACCCCGCCCCGGCCGGAGAGGAAGAAGGCACTATGGTACCGGCGTCAAGAGACACAGATAAATAATCCTCGAGAGCCTTACGTTCGGGAGCCGACAGAGAGTATAGTCTACCCCGAGGAGGAGTGGTCCCCGGAAGGAGAGCAATACTACAATCATACGACCGGTGAGGAGGAAGGGAGTTGGCTCGGGACCGACTGAAGACCGTGCGCAGATCATGATATTCCTCCGGCACTCCTGTCAAATCGCCAGGTTCCTCCTGAGAAGTGGGGACAGAAGAAATGGGAGGGATGGCAGACATTAATCACTTCACATGACAAGAAACGTTCCAGGATAGGATAGAATTACTAGACCAATTAATAGAAGGATTATGACATACTAGCCAGGGATGACCCAAAACAACAGGTGTAAAAGGTGAACGAAAAATCAAAAAGAAATAGTCTCACTGTGGTTACCAGATACTGTGAGAGTTAAAGGTAGTGTCTCAAATCTGATACTGGGAAGATGACTACCATCTAAGGCAAACATGGGCGTAGGCTTGTCTAACTGTCTGAAAGGAATGTCATGTTTCCGAGCCCATGCTTCGTCCATGAAACAACCCTCAGCCCCAGAGTCAATCAAGGCACTGCATGTAGCACCCGAACCGGTCCAGCGTAGATGGACCGACATAGTAGTACAGGATCTAGATGAAGAGACCTGAGTAGTAGCGCTCACCAGTAGCCCTCCGCTTACTGATGAGCTCTGGCCTTTACTGGACATGAATTGACAAAATGTCCATCAAATCCGCAATAGAGGCACAGGCGGTTGGTGATCCTCCGTTCCCTCTCCTTGGTCGAGATGCGAATACCTCCCAGCTGCATGGGCTCAGTCTCTGAGCCAGAGGAGGAGATGGTTGCGATGCGGAGCAGGGAAACACCGTTGACGCGAGCTCTCTTCCACGAGCTTGGTGACGAAGATCTACCCGTCGTTCTATGCGGATGGCGAGAGCAATCAAAGAGTCCACACTGGAAGGAACCTCCCGAGAGAGAATCTCATCTTTGACCACTGCGTGGAGTCCCTCCAGAAAACGAGCGAGCAGCGCCGGCTCGTTCCAGTCACTAGAGGCAGCAAGAGTGCGAAACTCTATAGAGTAATCCGTTATGGATCGATCACCTTGGCATAGGGAAGCCAGGGCCCTAGAAGCCTCCCCACCAAAAACTGAACGGTCAAAAACCCGAATCATCTCCTCTTTAAAGTTCTGGTAATTGTTAGAACAATCAGCCCTTGCCTCCCAGATAGCTGTGCCCCACTCTCGAGCCCGGCCAGTAAGGAGTGAAATGACGTAAGCAACCCGAGCTCTCTCGCTAGAGTATGTGTTGGGTTGGAGAGAGAACACAATATCACACTGGGTGAGAAAGGAGCGGCACTCCGTGGGCTGCCCGGAGTAGCAAGGTGGGTTATTAACCCTAGGTTCCGGAGGCTCGGCAGGCCAGGAAGTAACAGGTGGCACGAGACGAAGACTCTGGAACTGTCCAGAGAGGTCGGAAACCTGAGCGGCCAGGTTCTCCACGGCATGGCGAGCAGCAGACAATTCCTGCTCGTGTCTGCCGAGCATGGCTCCTTGGATCTCGACGGCAGTGTTACGAGTATCTGTAGTCGCTGGGTCCATTCCTTGGTCGGATCCTTCTGTTATGCAGGTGAATGAGGACCCAAAAGCGACTTGGCGAAAACAGAGTTTTTAATCCAGTAAAGTTACTTTACAAACAAAAGGCATAATACTACTCGTAATGACGAGAACAGACTGGAGACTTGATCAAGAACTGCAGGTTGCCTCGGGAAGGCACTTGAACGTAGCAGACTCAG
This sequence comes from Oncorhynchus gorbuscha, assembly GCF_021184085.1. Classification (NCBI taxonomy): domain Eukaryota; kingdom Metazoa; phylum Chordata; class Actinopteri; order Salmoniformes; family Salmonidae; genus Oncorhynchus; species Oncorhynchus gorbuscha. The sequence continues at coordinate 38,915,754 of NC_060198.1, read as the reverse complement.
ACACCTGCTCACCACGCAGCATCTGAGGGAAACACGACACGACAGGGCAATACATAGACACAGCACGGTGAACAATAGACAAGGATCCGACAGGACAGGAACGGAAAACAAGGGAAGAAATAGGGACTCTAATCAGGGGAAAAGATAAGGAACAGGTGTGGGAAGACTAAATGATGATTAGGGGAATAGGAACAGCTGGGAGCAGGAACGGAACGATAGAGAGAGGAGAGAGAGGGAGGGGGAGAGAGAGGGATAGAAAAAGGGAACGAACCTAATAAGACCAGCAGGGGGAAACGAACAGAAGGGAAAGCATAATGACAAGACAATCTAAGACAAAACATGACAGTACCAGTCAAGACACACCTACTCATTCAAGTTTTTTTTTACTATTTTAAAAAATAATAAAAATGTCAGGAATTGAGTTCTGAGTTCAAATGTATTTGGCTAGGTTGTATGTCATCTTCCGACTTCAACTGTATATATATTTGCAAAAAAATATATGGGGGATTGGAAGTGACGCAGACATTGATGGAAGCTACAATCTATCTGCAATATTAAAGCTGATCTACCCCCTTAAAAAAAAACATGCAAACTGTTAGACTCTTTCAAGGAACCATTATTTCTATGCGCAACACCAGTGTGTGTGTGTCCGCTTGTGTATCTTGCGTGTACGTGTGTGTCTGTGTGTGCGTTTGTGCGCATTTGTCTGTGTGTGCATGTGTGTGTTTGATTGCTATATTTCTCCTTTCTCCTGTAACAGTTATACAATATTAAAGCCACAGCACAGATGTAGAGGAAGAGGGTGATAGTCATGCTGATTTTTGTCTGGTACATGTTGTCAAGAAGGAGGACAAGGGGGACAGCTCCAATGTACCAACAGTACTGTAGTGGAGGGACCAGGGCTCCAATGTACCAACAGTACTGTAGTGGAGGGACCAGGGCTCTGATGTACCAACAGTACTGTAGTGGAGGGACCAGGGCTCTGATGGACCAACAGTACTGTAGTGGAGGGACCTGGGCTCTGATGGACCAACAGTACTGTAGTGGAGGGACCAGGGCTCTGATGGACCAACAGTACTGTAGTGGAGGGACCAGGGCTCCAATGTACCAACAGTACTGTAGTGGAGGGACCAGGGCTCTGATGTACCAACAGAACTGTAGCGGAGGGACCAGGGCTCTGATGTACCAACAGTACTGTAGAGAAGGGACCAGGGCTCTGATGTACCAACAGTACTGTAGTGGAGGGACCAGGGCTCTGATGGACCAACAGTACTGTAGTGGAGGGACCAGGGCTCTGATGTACCAACAGTACTGTAGTGGAGGGACCAGGGCTCTGATGTACCAACAGTACTGTAGCGGAGGGACCAGGGCTCTGATGTACCAACAGTACTGTAGTGGATGGACCAGGGCTCTGATGTACCAACATTACTGTAGCGGAGGGACCAGGGCTCTGATGTACCAACAGTACTGTAGTGGAGGGACCAGGGCTCTGATGTACAAACTGTACTGTAGTGGAGGGACCAGGGCTCTGATGTATCAACAGTACTGTAGTGAAGGGACCAGGGCTCTGATGTACCAACAGAACTGTAGTAGAGGGACCAGGGCTCGGATGTACCAACAGTACTGTAGTGGAGGGACCAGGGCTCTGATGTACCAACAGTACTGTAGTGGAGGGACCAGGGCTCTGATGTACCAACAGAACTGTAGTAAAGGGACCAGGGCTCGGATGTACCAACAGAACTGTAGTAGAGGGACCAGGGCTCGGATGTACCAACAGAACTGTAGTAGAGGGACCAGGGCTCGGATGTACCAACAGAACTGTAGTAGAGGGACCAGGGCTCGGATGTACCAACAGAACTGTAGTAGAGGGACCAGGGCTCTGATGTACCAACAGAACTGTAGTAGAGGGACCAGGGCTCGGATGTACCAACAGAACTGTAGTAGAGGGACCAGGGCTCGGATGTACAAACAGAACTGTAGTAAAGGGACCAGGGCTCGGATGTACCAACAGAACTGTAGTAGAGGGACCAGGGCTCGGATGTACCAACAGAACTGTAGTAAAGGGACCAGGGCTCGGATGTACCAACAGAACTATAGTAGAGGGACCAGGGCTCGGATGTACAAACAGAACTGTAGTAAAGGGACCAGGGCTCGGATGTACCAACAGAACTGTAGTAGAGGGACCAGGGCTCGGATGTACAAACAGAACTGTAGTAAAGGGACCAGGGCTCGGATGTACCAACAGAACTGTAGTAGAGGGACCAGGGCTCTGATGTACAAACAGTACAGTCGTGAAGGGACCAGGGAATTCAAGTCTTCCCGTTTTATCTCCAACAACTAACTTGGCTTCAAAGATAATGTCATGTTTGTCATTTATTGTCATGTCTTGTCCCTGTGCTCCCCATGCTATTCGTTTCCCTCTGCTGGTCTTGTTTGGTTCTATCCCTCTCTCTCCCCCTCCCTCTCTCACTCTCTCGCTCTCTCTTCTCTCTGTCGTTCCGTTCCTGCTCCCAGCTGTTCCTATTCCCCTAATCATCATTTAGTCTTCCCACACCTGTTCCCGATCCTTTCCCCTGATTAGAGTCCCTATTTATTCCTTTGTGATCCGTTCCTGTTCCGTCGGTTGTATTGTATTCACCATGCTGTGATTGCGTTTCGCCCTGTCCTGTCGTGTTTTTGCCGTGATTGTGTATCACCCTGTCCTGTCGTGTTTTGTGCCTTCATCAGATGCTGCGTGTGAGCAGGTGTCTCAGTCGACTACGGCCTGCGCCTACCCGAAGCGACCTGCAGTCTGTGGCCGCTTCTCCAGTTGTTTTCCCCTCTACAAATCTAGAGGATTTCTGTTATTCCGTTTTGGACTTTAATAAACTCTGTTTCTGTTAAGTCGCGTTTGGGTCCTCTTTCACCTGCATGACAGAAGGAACCGACCAAGGAATGGACCCAGCGACTTCAGACGCTCGTTACACTGCCGTCGAGATCCAAGGAGCCATGCTCGGCAGACACGAGCAGGAATTGTCTGCTGCTCGCCATGCCGTGGAGAACCTGGCCGCTCAGGTTTCCGACCTCTCTGGACAGTTCCAGAGTCTACGTCTCGTGCCACCTGTTACTCCCTGGCCTGCCGAGCCTCCAGAACCCAGGGTTAATAACCCACCTTGCTACTCCGGGCAGCCCACTGAGTGCCGCTCCTTTCTCACGCAGTGTGAGATTGTGTTCTCTCTCCAACCCCACACATACTCTAGAGAGAGAGCTCGGGTTGCTTACGTCATTTCACTCCTTACTGGCCGGGCTCGAGAATGGGGCACAGCTATCTGGGAGGCAAGGGCTGATTGCTCTAACAGATTCCAGAACTTTAAAGAGGAGATGATTCGGGTTTTTGACCGTTCAGTTTTTGGTGGGGAGGCTTCTAGGGCCCTGGCTTCCTTATGCCAAGGTGAACGGTCCATAACGGATTATTCCATTGAGTTTCGCACTCTTGCTGCCTCTAGTGAGTGGAACGAGCCGGCGCTGCTCGCTCGTTTTCTGGAGGGACTCCACGCAGTGGTTAAGGATGAGATTCTCTCCCGGGAGGTTCCATCAGATGTGGATTCTTTGATTGCTCTCGCCATCCGCATAGAACGACGGGTAGATCTTCGTCACCGGGCTCGTGGAAGAGAGCTCGCATCAACGGTGTTTCCCTGCTCCGCATCGCAACCATCTCCCTCCTCTGGCTTTGAGACTGAGCCCATGCAGCTGGGAGGGATTCGCATCTCGAATAAGGAGAGGGAACGGAGGATCACCAACCGCCTGTGCCTCTATTGCGGAGTTGCTGGACATTTTGTTAATTCATGTCCAGTAAGAGGCCAGAGTCCATCAGTAAGCGGAGGGCTACTGGTGAGCGCTACTACTCAGGTCCCTTCATCTAGATCTTGTACTACTATGTCGGTCCATCTACGCTGGACCGGTTCGGGTGCTACATGCAGTGCTTTGATTGACTCTGGGGCTGAGGGTTGTTTCATGGACGAAGCATGGGTTCGGAAACATAACATTCCTTTCAGACCGTTAGACAGGCCTACGCCCATGTTTGCCTTAGATGGTAGTCATCTTCCCAGTATCAAATTTGAGACACTACCTTTAACTCTCACAGTATCTGGTAACCACAGTGAGACTATTTCTTTTTTGATTTTCCGTTCACCGTTTACACCTGTTGTTTTGGGTCATCCCTGGCTAGTATGTCATAATCCTTCTATTAATTGGTCTAGTAATTCTATCCTATCCTGGAACGTTTCTTGTCATGTGAAGTGTTTAATGTCTGCCATCCCTCCCGTTTCTTCTGTTCCTACTTCTCAGGAGGAACCTGGCGATTTGACAGGAGTGCCGGAGGAATATCATGATCTGCGCACGGTCTTCAGTCGGTCCCGAGCCAACTCCCTTCCTCCTCACCGGTCGTATGATTGTAGTATTGATCTCCTTCCGGGGACCACTCCTCCTCGAGGTAGACTATACTCTCTGTCGGCTCCCGAACGTAAGGCTCTCGAGGATTATTTGTCTGTGTCTCTTGACGCCGGTACCATAGTGCCTTCTTCTTCTCCGGCCGGGGCGGGGTTCTTTTTGTTAAAAAGAAGGACGGTACTCTGCGCCCCTGCGTGGATTATCGAGGGCTGAATGACATAACGGTTAAGAATCGTTATCCGCTTCCCCTTATGTCATCAGCCTTCGAGATTCTGCAGGGAGCCAGGTGCTTTACTAAGTTGGACCTTCGTAACGCTTACCATCTCGTGCGCATCAGAGAGGGGGACGAGTGGAAAACGGCGTTTAACACTCCGTTAGGGCATTTTGAGTACCGGGTTCTGCCGTTCGGTCTCGCCAATGCGCCAGCTGTTTTTCAGGCATTAGTTAATGATGTTCTGAGAGACATGCTGAACATTTTTGTTTTTGTCTATCTTGACGATATCCTGATTTTTTCTCCGTCACTCGAGATTAATGTTCAGCACGTTCGACGTGTTCTACAGCGCCTTTTAGAGAATTGTCTCTACGTAAAGGCTGAGAAGTGCTCTTTTCATGTCTCCTCCGTTACTTTTCTCGGTTCCGTTATTTCCGCTGAAGGCATTCAGATGGATTCCGCTAAGGTCCAAGCTGTCAGTGATTGGCCCGTTCCAAGGTCACGTGTCGAGTTGCAGCGCTTTTTAGGTTTCGCTAATTTCTATCGGCGTTTCATTCGTAATTTCGGTCAAGTTGCTGCCCCTCTCACAGCTCTTACTTCTGTTAAGACGTGTTTTAAGTGGTCCGGTTCCGCCCAGGGAGCTTTTGATCTTCTAAAAGAACGTTTTACGTCCGCTCCTATCCTCGTTACTCCTGACGTCACTAGACAATTCATTGTCGAGGTTGACGCTTCAGAGGTAGGCGTGGGAGCCATCCTATCCCAGCGCTTCCAGTCTGACGATAAGGTTCATCCTTGCGCTTATTTTTCTCATCGCCTGTCGCCATCTGAGCGCAACTATGATGTGGGTAACCGTGAACTGCTCGCCATCCGCTTAGCCCTAGGCGAATGGCGACAGTGGTTGGAGGGGGCGACCGTTCCTTTTGTCGTTTGGACAGACCATAAGAACCTTGAGTACATCCGTTCTGCCAAACGACTTAATGCCCGTCAAGCTCGTTGGGCGTTGTTTTTCGCTCGTTTCGAGTTTGTGATTTCTTACCGTCCGGGTAGCAAGAACACCAAGCCTGATGCCTTATCCCGTCTGTTTAGTTCTTCTGTGGCTTCTACTGATCCCGAGGGGATTCTTCCTTATGGGCGTGTTGTCGGGTTAACAGTCTGGGGAATTGAAAGACAGGTTAAGCAAGCACTCACGCACACTGCGTCGCGCGCGCTTGTCCTAGTAACCTCCTTTTCGTTCCTGTTTCCACTCGTCTGGCTGTTCTTCAGTGGGCTCACTCTGCCAAGTTAGCTGGTCATCCCGGTGTTCGAGGCACTCTTGCGTCTATTCGCCAGCGCTTTTGGTGGCCGACTCAGGAGCGTGACACGCGCCGTTTCGTGGCTGCTTGTTCGGACTGCGCGCAGACTAAGTCGGGTAACTCTCCTCCTGCCGGTCGTCTCAGACCGCTCCCCATTCCTTCTCGACCATGGTCTCACATTGCCTTAGACTTCATTACCGGTCTGCCTTTGTCTGCGGGGAAGACTGTGATTCTGACGGTTGTCGATAGGTTCTCTAAGGCGGCACATTTCATTCCCCTCGCTAAACTTCCTTCCGCTAAGGAGACGGCACAAATCATTATTGAGAATGTATTCAGAATTCATGGCCTCCCGTTAGACGCCGTTTCAGACAGAGGCCCGCAATTCACGTCACAGTTTTGGAGGGAGTTCTGTCGTTTGATTGGTGCGTCCGTCAGTCTCTCTTCCGGGTTTCATCCCCAGTCTAACGGTCAAGCAGAGAGGGCCAATCAGACGATTGGTCGCATACTACGCAGCCTTTCTTTCAGAAACCCTGCGTCTTGGGCAGAACAGCTCCCCTGGGCAGAATACGCTCACAATTCGCTTCCTTCGTCTGCTACCGGGTTATCTCCGTTTCAGAGTAGTCTGGGTTACCAGCCTCCTCTGTTCTCATCCCAGCTTGCCGAGTCCAGCGTTCCCTCCGCTCAAGCGTTTGTCCAACGTTGTGAGCGCACCTGGAGGAGGGTGAGGTCTGCACTTTGCCGTTACAGGGCACAGACGGTGAGAGCCGCCAATAAACGCAGGATTAAGAGTCCAAGGTATTGTTGCGGCCAGAGAGTGTGGCTTTCCACTCGCAACCTTCCTCTTACGACAGCTTCTCGTAAGTTGACTCCGCGGTTCATTGGTCCGTTCCGTGTCTCCCAGGTCGTCAATCCTGTCGCTGTGCGACTGCTTCTTCCGCGACATCTTCGTCGCGTCCATCCTGTCTTCCATGTCTCCTGTGTTAAGCCCTTTCTTCGCACCCCCGTTCGTCTTCCCTCCCCCTCCCGTCCTTGTCGAGAGCGCACCTATTTACAAGGTACATAAGATTATGGACATGCGTTCTCGGGACGGGGTCACCAATACCTAGTGGATTGGGAGGGTTACGGTCCTGAGGAGAGGAGTTGGGTTCCGTCTCGGGACGTGCTGGACCGTTCGCTCATCGATGATTTCCTCCGTTGCCGCCAGGATTCCTCCTCGAGTGCGCCAGGAGGCGCTCGGTGAGTGGGGGGGTACTGTCATGTTTGTCATTTATTGTCATGTCTTGTCCCTGTGCTCCCCATGCTATTCGTTTCCCTCTGCTGGTCTTGTTTGGTTCTATCCCTCTCTCTCCCCCTCCCTCTCTCACTCTCTCGCTCTCTCTTCTCTCTGTCGTTCCGTTCCTGCTCCCAGCTGTTCCTATTCCCCTAATCATCATTTAGTCTTCCCACACCTGTTCCCGATCCTTTCCCCTGATTAGAGTCCCTATTTATTCCTTTGTGATCCGTTCCTGTTCCGTCGGTTGTATTGTATTCACCATGCTGTGATTGCGTTTCGCCCTGTCCTGTCGTGTTTTTGCCGTGATTGTGTATCACCCTGTCCTGTCGTGTTTTGTGCCTTCATCAGATGCTGCGTGTGAGCAGGTGTCTCAGTCGACTACGGCCTGCGCCTACCCGAAGCGACCTGCAGTCTGTGGCCGCTTCTCCAGTTGTTTTCCCCCTCTACAAATCTAGAGGATTTCTGTTATTCCGTTTTGGACTTTAATAAACTCTGTTTCTGTTAAGTCGCGTTTGGGTCCTCTTTCACCTGCATGACAGATAATCTTGAGCTGAATGCAAAGAGACCAAATTAATACTCTTCTTGAAGCTATTGTATAAAGCCCTCAAAGCATTAAGTCATGGTTTGATTAAGTCATTTAGATATTAGAAGTACATGAGATTTTGTCTTGATGATAATCCGTGGTCTCTGTGTAAATGTATTTTTATTGTTAAAAAAAGTTAAACTCTTTCCAGTGACTAGAAAATGACCACCTCTACCTGAACTGTCTCTTAATCTATATTTCAATTTCACAGTGACTGGTGATACCTCAATATTGTATTATAAATCATGCTATATAGGCATAATCTTTTATGGGTACCACAAACTCCCTAACACAAGCACACAATTATACGTGTATGTACTGATTAGCGAACCCGTAGCACTCACGTCTGTAGCCATGAAATGCTTTGAAAGGCTGGTCATGGCTCACATCAACACCATTATCCGAGAAACACTAGACCCATTCCAATTTGCATACCACACCAACAGATCCACAGATGATGCAATCTCTATTGCACTCCACACTGCCCTTTCCCACCTGGAGAAAGGAACACCTATGTGAGAATGCTATTCATTGACTACAGCTCAGCATTCACCTCCATAATGCCCTCAAAGCTCATCACTAAGCTAAGGACCTTGGGACTAAACACCTCCCTCAACTGGATACTGGATACTGGACTTCCTGATGGGCCGCCCCCATGTGGTAAGGGTAGGTAACAACACATCCCCCACCCTGATCCTCAACACGGGGGCACCTCAGGGATGCGTGCTCAGCCCTCTCCTGTACTCCCTGTTCACTCATGACTGTAGGGCCAGGCACGACTCCAACACCATCATTAACTTTGCTGATGACACAACAGTGGTAGGCCTGATCACCGACAACGATGAGACAGCCTATAGGGAGGTCAGAGACCTGACCATGTGGTGCAAGGACAGCAACCTCTCCCTCAACATGATCAAGACAAAGGAGATGATTGTGGACTACAGTCCGGAGCTGTAATGGAGCAGGTTGAGAGCTTCAGGTTCCTTGGTGTCCACATCACCAACAAACTAACATGGTCCAAGCACACCAAGACAGTCGTGAAAAGGACACAACAAAACGTATTCCCCCTCAGGAAACTGAAAAGATTTTGCAACGGTCCTCAGATCCTCAAAAGATTTTACAGCTGCACCATAGAGAGCATCCTGAAGGGTTGCATCACAGAGGGTAGTGCGTACGGCCCAGTCCATATCCCAGGGCCAAGCTTCCTGCCATCCAGGACCTCTATACCAGGCGGTGTCAGAGGAAGGCCCTAAAAATGATCAAAGACCCCAGCCACCCTAGTCATGGACTTTTCTCTCTGCTACCACACGGCAAGCGGTACCGGAGCGCCAAGTCTAGGTCCAAGAGGCTTTTAAAAAGCTTTTACCCCCAAGCCATAAGTTTCCTGAACAGCTAATCCAACGGCTACCTAGACTATTTGCATTGCCCCCCCTTCCCCCCATTGCCCCTGCACATTGACACATTGACTCTGTACCGGTACCCCTGTATATAGCCCTGCTATTGTTATTTACTGCTGCTCTTAAACTATTTGTTATTCGTATCTGTTGCAAGCATTTCTCTGTAAGGTCTACAACTGTTAAATTCGGCACATGTAATAAATATAATTTCATTTAATTTTAATTTTATTTATCTCCAACAACTCACTTGGCTTCAAAGATAATCTTGAGCTGAATGCAAATAGACCAAATTAATACTCTTCTTGAAGCTATTGTATAAAGCCCTCAAAGCATTAAGTCATGGTTTGATTAAGTCATTTAGATATTAGAAGTACATGATATTTTGACTTGATGATAATCCGTGGTCTCTGTGTAAATGCATTTTTCTTGTTAAAAAAGTTCAACTCTTTCCAGTGACTAGAAAATGACCACCTCTACCTGAACTTTCTCTTAATCTATATTCCAATTTCACAGTGACTGGTGATACCTCAATATTGTATTATAAATCATGCTATGTAGGCTTAATCTTTTATGGGTACCAAACATTCACTAACTCAAGCACACAAATATAAGTGTGTGTACTGTAGCTCATTATTCATTTACATTTACATTTAAGTCATTTAGCAGACGCTCTTATCCAGAGCGACTTACAAATTGGTGCATTCACCTTATGACATCCATTTAACTACCTAGTTACATCTTTCCCCTCACGGTTGCTCCACGCCATTCTGTTCTTAATGTAACCGAAAAGGTACACTTAGAGAAAAGGCTGTCCCCTTAGGAGAACCCTTTTTTGGTTCCATGGAGAACCCTATATGGTTACACATAAACCCTTTGGGGCTCCATTTAGAACCCTCTGTGGAAAAGGTACGACATGGAACCCAAAATGGTTCTTCAAAGGGTTCTCCTACGGGGACAGCCGCAGAACCATTTTAGGCTCTAGATAGCATTTTTTTTCTCCCTTTGATGTTACATGGTCTGATTGATTGAGTCATGTAGGCTGCGTTTAGACAGCTCTGAAAAAGATGTTAAAATATTTGATGTGATTTATGAAAAGACCAGTTGGTGGAAACAAGATCAGAATTGGGCTGCCTTTCTAAACGCAGCCGTATAGACCTGTTTCTTTATCTGCATTGTCTTCTCAGTAAATATTGTAGTTGTAGTAAGTAGAAGAATCCCACAGTGTCTTTACTCTAAATGCGAATCATCAGTGAGAGCCATCCATCTGGGGCTTCTCAGTGACAGGGGTAGGGGTGTGATAGACTTTCTTCAATAGGATCCACAAGATTCCTGTCTCTGTTGATGATTCCTGGGGAAATTACCCATGATGCAGCCCTTATCCTTGGGCCAATTCCTAAAACAGCGGAGGAGCCTAGTGAAGAAACCCAGATATTGTGTTTATATATATATTTTTTGTCTACATTCTACATTTCGTCCCTCCCTCTTCTTCCAGTGTGCCATGTTGAGGTGCCTGGGAGAGCAGCTCCATTGCCATCAGCTTCATTGTGTACCTTGAAAAGAGTGTACATGAAAAGAGAGTGAGATGACTCCCCTGCGGTGGTTTAATGATTTATTGCACAGCCTTCTTGCTCTTCTCATCTCACTTGTAAGGGGGGGAAGAGAGAGTTTAACAAGCACACTTGTTTTCACCCAGCCCTCAGATAGTTCCCATTTAGAGCAATGAGAAATGTGCCATGGTGCCACTCTGTGCAGCTGTGACCCAGTTCATAGACTCTCACCAGCACAGTGTCAGTGGGGAGGACACCAGATCCAGAGTGGGCACACACATTTGATTTGCTGGGGCATACACACCATCCCCCTACACTGGCACTGCCACAGCTTTCTATAGTGACAACCTTCTAATGACAGATGAAGGCAAAAACGGCATTTGTTGACTTCAGATGTGGTCATCATATCTTATTTAAAAAAAGTGAACTTAGTTCTTTTTAATTTCTTAGCTCGTCAAGAGACTTGCTGTATTTAACAGCAGTTAATTCTGTATAAGACTAGTCATGGCATCCATTTTGGCAGAGAACCTTACAACCTGGCAGAGGAACACTGCACTTTAGAGAAAGACTTTATTCATGGTATCTGTGCCCAGGTACTCCAAGTCGGAGAAAGGAAGTGACTGCACCTGATGAAACCGTAAACCCCATTGGGATTCTCATTAGCTGACAAGATTTAGCACTTAGAATAGTGCATATTGATTTCATACCAAGTCTAAGGGACTAGGGCAATCCAATTTCACATTTTGAAAGGAACATCAAATAAAATGAGCTTATTAAATAGAAAAAATACTTTTAAAATAAAGTTTTAAATAGATTTTAACAGTAAGAGAGATGAACAGGGCAATATAGCACCTTGCTGCTATGTCTGTGAACGCATATCTGCCTTGTTAAAATGTTAACAATTAAGTCCATATTTTCCCTTTGAAAGTTTGAGATCTTGAAGTTGAATGCAGTCTTGACCATTCACTCTGTTCTATCTTGTCTCATCCTGTCCTCAACTTCAACTCTTCGGAATAATAGTTGCTAGTGAAATATTGAAAATTATTTCCTTACCAGCATCTGATAACCATCCATTCTAATCCTTTAGTGTGATTAGACCCAAATTCAATCAGTTTTCTGGCTAATTATCTTTCATTCATTGTGGGAACATCATATCTTTCATCAGTAGTTTAGAGAGTCTCCATTATTAGAGCTTTAGAAACAGCTGGCCACAGGGTTGGTTTACTATGGGCCTTCTGCATTTAAACTGGGGGATAACTTTACTGACTCTGGCACAGGTTGATTCTGTGTCAATACACAATTACACTTGCGTGGATGTACTCATTTACATTTACATTACATTTAAGTCATTTAGCAGACGCTCTTATCCAGAGCGACTTACAAATTGGTGCATTCACCTTGTGACATCCAGTGGAACAGTCACTTTACAATAGTGCATCTAAATCTTAAAGGGGGGGGGTGAGAGGGATTACTTATCCTATCCTAGGTATTCCTTAAAGAGGTGGGGTTTCAGGTGTCTCCGGAAGGTGGTGATTGACTCCGCTGTCCTGGCGTCGTGAGGGAGTTTGTTCCACCATTGGGAGGCCAGAGCAGCGAACAGTTTTGACTGGGCTGAGCGGGAGCTGTACTTCCTCAGTGGTAGGGAGGCGAGCAGGCCAGAGGTGGATGAACGCAGTGCCCTTGTTTGGGTGTAGGGCCTGATCAGAGCCTGGAGGTACTGAGGTGCCGTTCCCCTCACAGCTCCGTAGGCAAGCACCATGGTCTTGTAGCGGATGCGAGCTTCAACTGGAAGCCAGTGGAGAGAGCAGAGGAGCGGGGTGACGTGAGAGAACTTGGGATGGTTGAACACCAGACGGGCTGCGGCGTTCTGGATGAGTTGTAGGGGTTTAATGGCACAGGCAAGGAGCCCAGCCAACAGCGAGTTGCAGTAATCCAGACGGGAGATGACAAGTGCCTGGATTAGGACCTGCGCCGCTTCCTGTGTGAGGCAGGGTCGTACTCTGCGGATGTTGTAGAGCATGAACCTACAGGAACGGGCCACCGCCTTGATGTTAGTTGAGAACGACAGGGTGTTGTCCAGGATCACGCCAAGGTTCTTAGCGCTCTGGGAGGAGGACACAATGGAGTTGTCATGGAACGGGCAGTCCTTCCCCGGGAGGAAGAGCAGCTCCGTCTTGCCGAGGTTCAGCTTGAGGTGGTGATCCGTCATCCACACTGATATGTCTGCCAGACATGACCAGATTCGCCACCTGGTCATCAGAAGGGGAAAAGGAGAAGATTAATTGTGTGTCGTCTGCATAGCAATGATAGGAGAGACCATGTGAGGTTATGACAGAGCCAAGTGACTTGGTGTATAGCGAGAATAGGAGAGGGCCTAGAACAGAGCCCTGGGGGACACCAGTGGTGAGAGCGCGTGGTGAGGAGACAGATTCTCGCCACGCCACCTGGTAGGAGCGACCTGTCAGGTAGGACGCAATCCAAGCGTGGGCCGCGCCGGAGATGCCCAACTCGGAGAGGGTGGAGAGGAGGATCTGATGGTTCACAGTATCGAAGGCAGCCGATAGATCTAGAAGGATGAGAGCAGAGGAGAGAGAGTTAGCTTTAGCAGTGCGGAGCGCCTCCGTGATACAGAGGAGAGCAGTCTCAGTTGAATGACTAGTCTTGAAACCTGACTGATTTGGATCAAGAAGGTCATTCAGAGAGAGATAGCGGGAGAGCTGGCCAAGAACGGCACGTTCAAGAGTTTTGGAGAGAAAAGAAAGAAGGGATACTGATCTGTAGTTGTTGACATCGGAGGGATCGAGTGTAGGTTTTTTCAGAAGGGGTGCAACTCTCGCTCTCTTGTGTGGTCCTTCTGTAGCTCAGTTGGTAGAGCATGACGCTTGTAACGCCAGGGTAGTGGGTTCGATCCCCGGGACCACCCATACGTAGAATGTATGCACACATGACTGTAAGTCGCTTTGGATAAAAGCGTCTGCTAAATGGGATATATATAAGACGGAAGGGACGTAGCCAGCGGTCAGGGATGAGTTGATGAGCGAGGTGAGGTAAGGGAGAAGGTCTCCGGAAATGGTCTGGAGGGGATAGGGTCAAGCGGGCAGGTTGTTGGGCGGCCGGCCGTCACAAGACGCGAGATTTCATCTGGGGAGAAAGAGGTCAGAGCACAGGGTAGGGCAGTGTGAGCAGAACCAGCGGTGTCGTTTGACTTAGCAAACGAGGATCGGATGTCGTCGACCTTCTTTTCAAAATGGTTGACGAAGTCATCTGCAGAGAGGGAGGAGGGGGGAGGGAGAAGGTGGCAAAGAGCTTCCTAGGGTTAGAGGCAGATGCTTGGAATTTAGAGTGGTAGAAAGTGGCTTTAGCAGCAGAGACAGAGGAGGAAAATGTAGAGAGGAGGGAGTGAAAGGATGCGGTGGACGTTAGCTAGCTGGCTAGCTGGCTAGCTGCTGGGCAGAGCAGTGAAGACTACGTTAGGACGGCGAAATACGATAATTACGCAATTATCTTTGATACAAAGACGGCTATGTAGCTAGCTAAGAAGAAATTGCTAAGATTAGACAAATCAAACCGTTGTGCTATAATGAAATGTAATGAAAAAGTTATACTACCTGCGGAGCGAAGTGCCGATGCGACCGCTCGCTCCAACCCGGAAGTGCTCAGTCACAACGGTGTTGGAGCCAAAACCTCTCAGCATTTTATAGTTTAACAAATGACCCAATACAGTGCTCTCTAAATGCCTAATTCATTCCTAGATCTATTTTTAGCTTCTTAAAAAAATAATTTCCTACAGTAGCAATACAGTGATCTCCCTCATCTCTATATGAACTATGACCACACCATTCAACAGATTCAACAGTGCATTGGATATAGGAACAGCTTGTGTGTAGAGCTCAGTCATCCATGGGGACAGAGTTGTTGATGCACCTGTCAGTTCTGTGTCCTGTGCCTGGAGCTGTCTGAGTGGAGATACCTGCCCTTATTAAGACTCATGTACAATCACTGCATCTGGCTGATGGACCTTTGTGTTTTGATGTCATTTCTCCATTCCATACAACACAGGACTCCCCCTTGATGATCCTTTTCATATGACATTGATTTATAAGGAGGTTATTACAACTGACAATGATGGATAATGCTCCTGTATTTATGATAATTATATTGAGATTGAACATGTTTCAGATATTTCAAAAGTCAAAAACGATTAAAAAGTAAAAGAAGTGAAAGAAAGACCTGTTGCTATGGTTCCGTGAGCATTTATTTATTTGAAAGTAAACATTTGAAGAATGTGAAGTTTCCTCTCAGGATATTTCCTCTTTACCCAGACACCATTTTCTTCTATTTTGTCTTGCCTGTAGTTGACAGCCTTCCAACAACTTCCACATGGCATAGACAGCAAAACCTATCCAACAACATATCATTTGTAAACACATTGCAACTACATGAAAATGACTCCTTAGTTTGCCTTGCCTGTCATGTGAAAACACAGTTTGTCACGTAGTTCAAGTTTCGCAATCAGAAAATATCTAGCTCTTGAAAGGTTTCAAACAGGCTGAATGATTGAAGTCTGTCAGAGCTGCAATTACTAGTGCAGATAAATGACTAGTGCAGTGACATGGGAGCAAAGAAAAGAGTGAAGTGGACAAGCCAAGTCCGCTGGGCTTCAGTGAGCCTGTCAATGAACCACATACTTCAAGAGAAAGCCTGAAAGTTTCCCGGGCTGAGAAACCTTCCCCTAGAATGGCATGGTCTTAGTGCCTAATTGGGCTGATTAAAAGAACTCCTAAGCCGGCACTTTTGATTAAGTGGAGTGATGGGGGTGATACAGCCTGCCTGTCAGGTGGGCCAGGCCTATTAGATGGACAGAATGAAGGGGAGTTCACATTTTCCTCCATCGCCACATTCAGGGAGAGAAAGAAATGAACACATCAATCGTTATGAAATCATTATGGGCTGTAGCCATCAAATGTACAGTTACATCTGCAGATATGAAGTCACATCTACATCTACACATATAAAGTTACATCTACAGTATCTACTTCTACAAATATAAAGTCACATCTCCACGGTACTTACATCTATAAATATAAAGTCACATCTACAGTATTTACATCTACAAATATAAAGTCACTTCTACAGTATCTACATCTACAAATGTAAAGTCACATCTACAGTATCTACGCCTACAAATATAAGTCACATCTACAGTACCTACATCTACAAATATAAAGGTACATCTACGGTATCTACATCTAAAAATATAAAGTCACATCTACAGTATCTACACCTACAAATATAAAGTAACTCCTACAGTATCTACACCTACAAATATAAAGTTACATTACAGTATCTACACCTACAAATATAAAGTCAAACTACAGTATCTACATCTAAAATATAAAGTTACATTACAGTATCTACACCTACAAATATAAAGTCAAACTACAGTATCTACATCTAAAATATAAACTTACATCTACAGTATCTACCTCTCCAAATATAAAGTCACATCAACAGTATCTACATCTACAAATATAAACTTACATCTACAGTATCTACCTCTCCAAATATAAAGTCACATCAACAGTATCTACATCTACAAATATAAAGTTACATCTATAAATGTAAAGTCAAATCTACAAATATAAAATCACATCAACAGTATATACATCTATAAATATAAAGTCACTTCTACAGTATCTACACCTACAAATATAAATCACATTTACAGTATCTACATCTCCAAATATAAAGTTACATCAACCATATCTACATCTAGATCTAGTCACTTCTACATTATCTACATCTACAAATATAAAGTCACTTCTACAGTATCTACATCTCCAAATATAAAGTTACATCAACCATATCTACATCTAGATCTAGTCACTTCTACATTATCTACATCTACAAATATAAAGTCACTTCTACAGTATCTACACCTACAAATATAAAGTTACATTACAGTATCTACACCTACAAATATAAAGTCAAACTACAGTATCTACATCTAAAATATAAAGTTACATTACAGTATCTACACCTACAAATATAAAGTCAAACTACAGTATCTACATCTAAAATATAAACTTACAACTACAGTATCTACCTCTCCAAATATAAAGTCACATCAACAGTATCTACATCTACAAATATAAACTTACATCTACAGTATCTACCTCTCCAAGTATAAAGTCACATCAACAGTATCTACATCTACAAATATAAAGTTACATCTATAAATGTAAAGTCAAATCTACAAATATAAAATCACATCAACAGTATATACATCTATAAATATAAAGTCACTTCTACAGTATCTACACCTACAAATATAAATCACATTTACAGTATCTACATCTCCAAATATAAAGTTACATCAACCATATCTACATCTAGATCTAGTCACTTCTACATTATCTACATCTACAAATATAAAGTCACTTCTACAGTATCTACATCTCCAAATATAAAGTTACATCAACCATATCTACATCTAGATCTAGTCACTTCTACATTATCTACATCTACAAATATAAAGTCACTTCTACAGTATCTACATCTACAAATATAAACTTACATCTACAGTATCTACCTCTCCAAATATAAAGTCACATCTACATCTACAATTATAAAGTCACTTCTACAGTATCTACATCTTCAAATATAAACTTACATATTCAGTATCTACATCTACAAATATAAAGTCACATCTACATCTACAAATATAAACTTACATCTACAAATATAAAGTCACATCTACATCTACAATTATAAAGTCACATCTACAGTATCTA
Organism: Oncorhynchus gorbuscha; assembly: GCF_021184085.1. Taxonomy (NCBI): domain Eukaryota; kingdom Metazoa; phylum Chordata; class Actinopteri; order Salmoniformes; family Salmonidae; genus Oncorhynchus; species Oncorhynchus gorbuscha. The sequence continues at coordinate 38,898,229 of NC_060198.1, read as the reverse complement.
CATCTCCAAATATAAAGTCACTTCTACAGTATCAACATCTACAAATATAAAGTCACATGTACATCTACAATTATAAAGTCACATCTACAGTATCTACATCTCCAAATATAAAGTCACTTCTACAGTATCTACATCTACAAATATAAAGTCACATCTACATCTACAATTATAAAGTCACACCTACAGTATCTACATCTACAAATATAAAGTCACTTCTACAGTATCTACATCTCCAAATATAAAGTTACATCAACCATATCTACATCTAGATCTAGTCACTTCTACATTATCTACATCTACAAATATAAAGTCACTTCTACAGTATCTACACCTACAAATATAAAGTTACATTACAGTATCTACACCTACAAATATAAAGTCAAACTACAGTATCTACATCTAAAATATAAAGTTACATTACAGTATCTACACCTACAAATATAAAGTCAAACTACAGTATCTACATCTAAAATATAAACTTACAACTACAGTATCTACCTCTCCAAATATAAAGTCACATCAACAGTATCTACATCTACAAATATAAACTTACATCTACAGTATCTACCTCTCCAAGTATAAAGTCACATCAACAGTATCTACATCTACAAATATAAAGTTACATCTATAAATGTAAAGTCAAATCTACAAATATAAAATCACATCAACAGTATATACATCTATAAATATAAAGTCACTTCTACAGTATCTACACCTACAAATATAAATCACATTTACAGTATCTACATCTCCAAATATAAAGTTACATCAACCATATCTACATCTAGATCTAGTCACTTCTACATTATCTACATCTACAAATATAAAGTCACTTCTACAGTATCTACATCTCCAAATATAAAGTTACATCAACCATATCTACATCTAGATCTAGTCACTTCTACATTATCTACATCTACAAATATAAACTTACATCTACAGTATCTACCTCTCCAAATATAAAGTCACATCTACATCTACAATTATAAAGTCACTTCTACAGTATCTACATCTTCAAATATAAACTTACATATTCAGTATCTACATCTACAAATATAAAGTCACATCTACATCTACAAATATAAACTTACATCTACAAATATAAAGTCACATCTACATCTACAATTATAAAGTCACATCTACAGTATCTACATCTCCAAATATAAAGTCACTTCTACAGTATCTACATCTACAAATATAAAGTCACATGTACATCTACAATTATAAAGTCACATCTACAGTATCTACATCTCCAAATATAAAGTCACTTCTACAGTATCTACATCTACAAATATAAAGTCACATCTACATCTACAATTATAAAGTCACACCTACAGTATCTACATCTACAAATATAAAGTCACTTCTACATTATCTACATCTACAAATATAAAGTCACATCTACAGTATCTATATCTCCAAATATAAAGTCACATCTACAGTATCTACATCTACAAATATGAAGTCACTTCTACAGTATCTACATCTACAAATATAAAGTCACATCTACATCTACAAATATAAAGTCACATCTACAGTATCTACATCTCCAAATATAAAGTCACATCTACAGTATCTACATCTCCAAATATAAAGTCATTTCTACAGTATATACATCTACAAAAATAGTCACATCTACAGTATCTACATCTACAATTATAAAGTCACATCTACAGTATCTACATCTACAAATATAAAGTCACTTCTACATTATCTACATCTACAAATATAAAGTCACATCTACATCTACAAATATAAACTTACATCTACATCTACAAATATAAAGTCACATCTACATCTAGAAATATAAAGTCACTTCTACATTATCTTCATCTACAAATATAAAGTCACATGTACATCTACAAATATAAACTTACATCTACAGTATCTACATCTGCAAATATTAAGTCGCATCTACAGTATCTACATCTACAAATATAAAGTCACTTCTACAGTATCTACATCTACAAATATAAAGTCACATCTACAAATATAGAGTCACATCTACATCTACATATATAAAATCACATCTACAGTATCTACATCTACAAATATAAAGTCACATCTACAGTATCTACATCTCCAAATATAAAGTTGTGTCTACAGTACAGTATGTAGCCTGCTGTATCTGTTTCTCCAGGAGCTTCTAGGAACTGACAAACCACATTTCATTCCTGAGCTGATGCTAGAAGGTATCATTCATATAATATGCATAATCTAACAGCTCTCTAGTACATCTTGTTTTGGTCAACTCTTCACTATTCTCCGTATTTTACTCAAGTCTTGTGATTTGAGAGTAATCTTCTTTAATCCAACGTTTTTCATGGCACAATACAGCACTTGTAATTGGCAGATAGCATACCATTTTCTTTGAAAAAATATTGGAACAAAAATGTGATTCAATTTAAAAACAATAACAAGAAAAGGAGAGGAGAGGCTTCTATGAGATCCTGAGGGCATGTGCCATAATTAAATTTGGATGCCACAAAAAACAGTTTGTTACTTGGCTCTATTCCAATGACTTACTGTATGTGTGCTGTGTACTCTGCGACTTTGTCAGTGTGCCCCTGCACCCCTGCTGGGTCCGCCTGGTCCCTGTAGGCCAGAGCCTGCATGATCTTCTGGCCATCTTGATAGGACATTCTACGTTGCCAACACACAGCAGGGCAAACACAGACACACACACACTAACCACAAGGGGCAGTTTTCTCTTGAAGGGATGAAACTGAGCCTCTCAGTATAATTTAGGAACAGCAGTCTCTGAAAGACATTGGGTAGTTGGAAACTTGGCATTGACAGGTTGGGGTGGGATGAAGATTTGACATGTGTGGAGAGAGTCACATTGAGGCTGTGGGTCTAAGGTATCTCTCACACCTGGTTTAATTGGTCATTTCAGATCAGATTTACCCTGAAATATGTGCCTGCTAGTTTTTACACATTTTGTAGTGTGGAACTAATGCAGGTAAATTGGGTAAAAATATCTTGACCTCTGATCTGATCAGGACTTATTATGCGAGAGATTGGGAATCAAATCAAATCAAACTCAGCAAATGGTATGTGTGAAAGCTACATTAGACCAGAGAGGATGTGCTCTCTCTCTCCCCTTCCCTACTTTTCATCTCATCCACTGTCTGTCTTAAGTAGCACTTTGAAAACTCCGCCAGATGAATTTTGCAGGAGCTACTTAATAATGCCTTGTGATCTGAGGGAGAGGGAGAGAAAGAGTTAGAGGAAGAGAGAGAGAGAGAGAGAGAGAGAGAGAGACTGGGGTATAAGAATAGCTGGTAGTTCAGGATTAACAGATAACTACTCTTTCATATGAACCATGTGATGACAAGATGCCCATTACATGAATCATTGAAGTTTCAAAGATCTGTTTTGCTACTGCCGCAGACATTGAAAAAACTAAGTTAAAAATTCAGTCCAAGAACAATCTTTTGAGAAGACATGAGAGGAAATGGCCACTATGGAAACAGGCCTATTCCTACTCATACTACTGTAGCGGCTTGGTACAACCCTCTAAACTATCTTACTTCAACACCTCCTTACAATAACCATTGGCATTTCCCTCAGTTAACTTCCTTTTCTTCAATTAATTGACAATAGAAATATCTTATGAAATTCCTTTTGGCCCTATTTTTTATAAAAACATTTATTTGAAGAAGAAAAAAGCTTTACATTCCTGGTTGCCTATAGCCTCACTTGTCACTTATCTCTACACCATTAATTATTCATATATAAAGGCAGTGTCTTTTGTAAAGTTTTGATATGTACATAAAATCTAAGGAACTACCAGGGCTGGTCATGGTTACTGTCGCTCCAAGTGCCAAGGTAATTTGAGATGTATACAGTTTCATGCATGTTAAACTGTGTGCAAAGTCCCCCAGAGACTCTCTTTCCACCAAGCATTGGTATCCTCTCAGTCCTGGTCCAGCGACAGTTTGTGATGTAATTCCAAAGCTGTGACATTTACGTCCAAATGGTAATTGATTCAGAGGAAGCTGTTGGTATGCAGCTACAATTTAACAACCCGTCTCAGGGGGTGTCAAGCTGTGGGAAGGAGAAACAGGAAATGAGTTGTACTGAATGTTTACCGAATGCCAATTTGAGACTGCCCACGTTCCACACCACAGAGAGGGCAGCCAAGCCCGGGGAACTGTGTAAGAGGAGATTGGAACAGATTCCTTGTTCTCCACGTTCTGCTTAGCGGCTTACCTTACTATACAAACATCCAGGCCCAGCACAACCCTGGTAGTGAGACAACCCTGGTAGTGAGGCTACTATTGATTGGGGCCTGAAGGAAAAAGGAACCTAGTACATGCTATCCAAGCTCTGTGCTGTGTTTACTGGTGCGGCATAGACTCCACCACTGCAACGCCAAGCCGCCACAACAGGGACAGACAAGCAATAGTAATCCCCCAACTTCCACAGACGCTGTCAAGCTTTTCCCAAGGAAAGTCTGGCATCAACCTCAATACAAACCACCCAGGATTCCAAATAAATGCTGAAAGAGTCCCTCACAATTACTTCTCAACAGTATTGACCATGTTCATTTATGAAGCTGACATCGTAAAGACGAATGCAGTAATGACGGGCATTAAACATGACCCTTTGGCGATCATCAGCAGTGGTCATTTTGTGCTATTGTCCTCATTACACTTCTCTATAACAGCTGTGTATACCAATGTGCTTATAGCTACTCATTTATCATGAACCACATTAAGAGGCAATTAAGGAAACATAATGTTATCACGGCAGAAGAAAATTGTATATCTGTTCTCTTAATGTTGTTCAGAGTGATAACAAGAGAACACTCATAATGGTCCTGTAGACATTTTCACTGTGTTCGTGTGTCTGTAGCCTACTTGTGCTGGAGGTGATGGACTGCCAGTCTCAGTTAGTGAAGGACCAGGTTAGTGTACAATTGTATTTCCCTGCAGTGGTTGAGTTATTAAAATGGTGTTTTCCTCCAAACAACAACCAATCTTAGCTGCCATGATGCCTTCCCAGAAATGCATGTTTGTTCATCCAAAAGCAACTGTGACACAGTGCTGCCTGTCCTCTGTTCCCCCACAGAAATAAAATGAACCCCCAAGGTCGACAATATGTCCACATCCAATATGTCCACCTCGATTGTGCAATGATGTTGTTATGTCTCCATTAACTGTGTCCTGGACTTATCATGATGTTCAATACCCAAATAGTGAACTACATCACACAGTGTCACGTCAAGTAAGTAACAAAGCGGTCCACATGGAAGTTTAACTGACCCTTCTACTATGCCCTTCCTCTGAATCACAGAGCACTGACGTGTTGGAGGGAGATAAGGTTTTGCTGGCGTTAACCGCTAACAGCACACCACACAGACAGCCACTCCTTTCATGGTCTGAGCGTGCCAGCAGCAGCAGCAGTTGCCTCAGTCAGTGTTGGCTGTGCAGCTTTGCTGGGGCTGATAAAGAGAAAGAGGGAGAGAGAGGCAGTGCTGCTACAGCTTTGCTCTAATTTCCCCCAGACTGGCTGCTGTTCCTCTTTACTCTGTCTCTCTCTGATAGTATGGTGTGGTGGAACAGACACAGGCCAGAACCGCCTCCTCCTCCTCTCTCTAACCATAACACTTTCCCTCCGTCCCTCCATACTCACTTTCTCTCCACATGCCACATGGGTCTTAACTTTCTTTGACACATTCCACTGGACCATGTTGTGGTTCTTTACTATGTGTCGGTGCATTCCACTGGACCATGTTGTGGTTCTTTACTATGTGTCGGTGCATTCCACTGGACCATGTTGTGGTTCTTTACTATGTGTCGGTGCATTCCACTGGACCATGTTGTGGTTCTTTACTATGTGTCGGTGCATTCCACTGGACCATGTTGTGGTTCTTTACTATGTGTCGGTGCATTCCACTGGACCATGTTGTGGTTCTTTACTATGTGTCGGTGCATTCCACTGGACCATGTTGTGGTTCTTTACTATGTGTCGGTGCATTCCACTGGACCATGTTGTGGTTCTTTACTATGTGTCGGTGCATTCCACTGGACCATGTTGTGGTTCTTTACTATGTGTCGGTGCATTCCACTGGACCATGTTGTGGTTCTTTACTATGTGTCGGTGCATTCCACTGGACCATGTTGTGGTTCTTTACTATGTGTCGGTGCATTCCACTGGACCATGTTGTGGTTCTTTACTATGTGTCGGTGCATTCCACTGGACCATGTTGTGGTTCTTTACTATGTGTCGGTGCATTCCACTGGACCATGTTGTGGTTCTTTACTATGTGTCGGTGCATTCCACTGGACCATGTTGTGGTTCTTTACTATGTGTCGGTGCATTCCACTGGACCATGTTGTGGTTCTTTACTATGTGTCGGTGCATTTCACGAAAAACGGCATGAAAGCAACCATATAAATACGGCAAAAGTGTTTGAAGTCAGTAACAACTATGCCCTTCTGGCTTCACTCTGAAATTGGAGATAAGTAGTAGGCCACACAGAAGCTGCCTAGTATGCCCCAAATGACTAACTTTGATAACATCAGCGCTGATAACATCGGCTAATTTCCCCATGCCTATCTGCTCTTGAGAGGAGATCGCTTGGGCCTGTCAAAATGAGGGAGATAGGGTGCCATTACATATGTTCTCATTAAATTGAAAGGTGTATTGGTTGTTTGAAGTGGGTTTACTTCTGCATCTCAGAGGACATTCATGTAGATTTAGCATAACCCTTCCAGACTCAATGATTTTGTGACTTTGGAATACACGGATGTGGGCTGATGGTACTTCTAGGAATTCAAATCTTATAAAATCGCATACAAATGCCTTAAAATCAATTCATTTTTCAAAGAGTATTTGCTTTTTGATAAAAATTTGGACAGTTCCATTAACTCAAAAATACCTAAACATTTCAACATTACACACTACTCTGTTTAGCATAAGAACTGGGGCAGACATTTTGGTTATGCTCTGAGCTGAAGCCCAAAAAGAGATCCACATACAGTCCTCGATTGAAAGAGCCGGTTTTTAGACACACAGCAAACTGATGTGGTGCAGTAGGTGGGGCATATTTATGATGTCATAACAATGACAACTCATTATTGTCACTTGGTCTTCTGTTTGGAGAAAATATAACATTAGACAGTATTGTTTCCAATTAGTTGTTGTTTCAAGATGTTGCTCATTCCACTTAATTGGGAGAAAACAAGAGAGCAGAATTCCCAGGTTGGAACCCTAATGATTTCATTCTTCGGAGGAATGGTCTCATTATTCCTGAGCCAATGTCGACCCAGTCGTTACCTGTCAATGCTTTTTGCTGAGGCTAGCTTTCTCCGCACTAAGCTGTTAAACATTAATGGACAATCCTTCTTCCCTTTGTGCTCGATGTGACATCTGATGTGTCATTTTGACTGACAGAGAGTCGGGGGGCTAATTTGCAAATGCTGCCATCCATAGCATCCAGAAGAAACACATTTATCAAAAGCCCTGTGCCCTTTTCTTTTCTCCTTGTCATATTAGCTTCTGAACACTGTCAGGGCAGCGTGGAGTTTATGGATTTCATTTCAAAGGCCTCGCTGTTTTCAACATGCAACTCAACGTGTGGACAAGGTTAAAAAAGGCTACCTCATTAAACCATGGGCCACAAAGTAACTTGATGTGCTTGGAGAGTAATAGTATCTCATCATATCGTTATACTCATACTGTAATATGGGGCAAACACAACTGAAAGTACACAAACCTGTCAAATGAAAAATGAGGTGGGAAAGTACATCAAATATGTAGAGTTCTCTGAAACGATAAGGATTGTTAGATTTAGATTGCACAAGGTCTCCCAGGAACCTCCACTGAACTAGGGGCTGAAGTCAATTATGTAGGCCATTGTTCTTTTTCAGTCTCCACTGCCTCGTCCAAAATTACATGGAGGTTGAACATGATGCAGTGTCTTTCATTGAAAATTAGGCTACTGCGGTTTCTGGAGCCTCCTATAAGTAAGTGTGTTAGCTTTAATGCAGCTTTTTCACTGAATATTAACCAACTGCTTTCCGTTGTAATGTATGTGGTCTCTCTTTCCAGTGAGCCACATTCCAGATTAGATATCAATGTATTAGGAAATATAGCCACTTTTCTGAACACCAGAATGGAACATTCCAATAGCCTGGAGACAAACTCTGCTATCATGACATGTTAAACTGTGTATTAGCATCATATTGTGGCATGTTATTGTATTACCTAAAGCAGATCATTCCCAATCTCTCGCATAATAGGGCATAATAAAAGCCAACTATATAGAAGCACCAACAATTGCAACATGCTGCTGTTACATGGTATGAGTGAACGCATCATTGTGCAGTAGAGCGAAGATTTACACCACCAACGTTGCACTCTGAAAGAGAAAGCTCTAATGCAGTTCTAGAATGATCCAGATTACTGAGTGCAGCCTGTAGGCATGACCGAGCACACTGCTGTCAGGGGCCGATTTCTAATTAACTGAGGTACCTGTATTGGTGACGTAGATGCGCTCATGTGGAGGGGGGAGTGAGGGATGGAGTCGGGTCGGAGCAGAGCGGGGTCTCACGCGGAGCTGAGGTACTTTGGTTCAGTCTGTGGCAGAATCGAGAGAACCAGTTGCCGGACACCATCAACGGGTAAGTGCTTATCTGTTTCGTTGCTGTGTGATTTTGGTTGTCTTGTTTGTGCAAAAGTTTCGTTAGATTCGCCTTCTTCTCTCCATGAATGGAGCTGGAGGAAAGTAAACTTCGTACAAGAAAAGAGAGGGGAAACTACCAGCATTGAATATGTTAGGCTATTTCTCTGTAAAAATGAGTTAAGACGTTTTATGTGTCTGTGTTATAACTTTGAAGTGGACATTCAAAAATAGAAAGCATAGCACCAAGAACTACTCAAGGATATATCCGCATAGTGTCCGCGCTGGGTTGCGCTGTCCATGGTGCTGAAACAGTTCGCGCGTCTGCGAGGGAACGTTTGTTTGACTGAGCAGAATTGTTTTAGCGCGTTCATATGCGTCTGTTTAGTTGGCATTGATACGCAATTCATAAAATTAGATTTAATTTGGTGCAGATGGTTATGTTATTTTTCTTGTGCAAAATGTTTGTTCCTTTTTTTCTTTTAACAAAGTATTTTTTTTACAGTAGGAATTTACTGAATCCTCTGTCTTTCTCTCCTGCTTTCTCTACAGAAAACAATCAGCGTTCAACTGTGCAAGATTTAGAGCTTTGCTAATAAAGATATACTTATGGTAGATGGCATTGTCGGAGACAGCCGGAGGGGATTCTTCAGCCCATTTCTCAAGCTGAATCCAAATGACACTTCCTCCACCCAAAAGTCCCCCGATGACCACAGAACTCCACCTATATTCGGAGGATGCTGCATAGTGTGTGACACGGTCGTCCGACCGCAATCGACTGGTGCAAGAAGCGTCCTTCCCTCAACCAGAGCATGACACTCTCAGCAGTGGACAGTTGGAAAAGGGCTTCGGAAATGAACCCCTGTGGACAGCCGCAAGACTGGGTCAGTGGCAGGAGCACGGCTAGGTAAAGAAGCAGAGGTCTTCGTGTGAGGAGAGAAAGCATACAACTAAAAAGTGGGGGGCAAACGATCGCATCAGCAAAGACATACCACCTCAAATCATGGGGATACAGCATCTTCTGCTTCTTTTGATTTACTTGGACCCGCTGAATGTACTGTGCGCGGCTACAGCCAACAAGAAGAAAAACGCTCCAAAGCGGAATCAGAAGATGAAGGAGGTGAACGGCACGGAGGCGCCTACTGCGGTTCCGCGGCGAAACACTCAGGTCCAGGCACCTTCGATCGCTACCCATGACACGTGCCTGGGCTACTATGACGTGAGCGGAGCGTACGATAAAGTGTTCGAGTGCAACAATACCGAGCACCGCTACTGTTGTGGAAGTTGTTTCCTGCGCTATTGCTGTGCAGAAAAAGGGAAACGCATAGAACAGAAAACTTGCACAAATTATAACACCCCAGATTGGATCAAAACGCAGCCTCCCTCCCCGGCACCAACAGGTGACACTTACGACCCTGACTTGGATCAGACTAACACAACGGTATACATCACCTGTGGTGTCATAGCTTTTATCATCCTCATCGGAGTTTCTGCAAAAGTTGCCTACGACAAAGCAACCAAGCCCCCTCAGGAAATGAATGTCCATAGGTAAGTCACCCTGACATTCAGGTTAAGAAATAGTCATTTATTATGGGGGCCACTTTTTCCCTATGTGTGTGTGTAGGGGGGGGGGGGTATGATTGTGTGTGCAATCACTGTTATGAAACACCAGCTTCAGCTTTCACAGACATGAAAAGTCCGCTGATGACAGTAAAAAATGTGTACAGTGGGTATAGAAAGCTAAATTAGATTTGTGAATAGACTAAATCATGAGCACTTCATCCCAATGATGCATAGAAATCTGACCACATATATTCTCAACCTTTGAATAGGGATGAAGCCATAATTCACAATGGTGCTCAGTTTCATTCCTCTCTGGAAAATAGTGTTACATCACCTGCAAGCCATTACTCAAAGGACAACTGATCATTACAATCAACTCCTTTTCAAGTACCTCTCTTATGCAGATATACACAACCCCCAAGTGACAGTCAACCCGATTCACCACTACCACCACCACTACCACTACCACAACCACCACCATACATTGGAACATTAAATGCCTCTTGTCAACTAAAGTATTGCTCCGTTTTCATCAGCAGCACAAACAAACCTCCATGAGGCAGGTGTGGAATTGAATGTCTCTGTCAAAGTAAAGGCATCACATTCATGGTCACAGTATAACATTCAGACTAAGAGCAAGGTTGGGTTGCTTCACCGCTAACAACCCAGAGGACATACTGTACAGATGTCACTCTCCCTTCTTTTGATTGGCTTTGTATCTTACGGGATAATGGCCCATGGATGGACTGCTGTTGGGAAAGTATGAGATAAACACATTATGGTGGAATACATCTAACTGCCGAGGAATCAATGTCTCAATGTATTCATTATATTATGTTCCTATGAATGGAATGAATGCATACTGTTCCACTAATCCTTATAATCAGGCACTCTGAAGTCCAAACAATTTCCAAGTATTTGGATAGGTGCTGAAAATAGCGTATTGCCTCCAAAATGATTGAAGCTGGTGATTTTTTCCATGACACATTAGAAGCCTTGACTATATTGTTAAGCACGTCCTAGAGCTAGGAGAGTAACTAGTGTACCTTAGTCTGAATTGAAAGACAGTTAACCTTCTGAAGTGGAGGAGTATGTTAGGGATTTTGTGCTCGCCATGATGAATTTAGCAGATTAAGCCAGCAGCTATCTCATTCACTCACAGTGTTATATGTGAGTAGTATACCTATGCCTTGCAATAAAAACTATAACAAGACAGTACCCAAAGAGATGGTTTGGGTGGCGAAACCACATGTGGTTAGCCAATCATTGTGGTTGTCTAATGGTGCCCATAGCAGAGGGGGTTATCTACCTGTTCAGCCAAAGCTAAGATCTTGATTAAAGCCCATGTGAGGCTAATTGTGCCTTGCTAGGACTGGCTTCTGTACCCTCGTTACCTGCTGGCTCCATAAAATCAAGGTAGTGATGGGAATTCAGATTGATTGTTCTCAGAGTCCATGCAGCATGAATTTGTCCCCATTCTTAAGCAAGCCCCTCCCATGGCATCAACCCTAGATAGAAAATGTATGTTTCTCCACTAGAGATCATTTGTACCACACCCCTAATGGATATAGTGGCTGGTCTAGCAGACTGGAAGACCTTTGTCTGGAGTTAAATGCAGCTTGAACTGTAACGGTGGCCAGATGTTCAGTATGGGGTAAGCTCCGAGGATGACACTGTCATCTTGTCATCTACAACCATAGATCTGTCTCTCTTCCACAACATCCTTTAACCTCAGCACCTGTTTTCTGCATTAATACTTCTGCTGTTAGATGAGTCACACTCACACTGTTGTTAGAAGTCCATACTTCAGCCTGTCAAATGTCATTGACTCCTAGCTGAACAATGCATATCAAAGCAGTAGAAAGGAAACCTTTTTGTTCCCCTCAGTTTATTAAACATCTGGTTCTGAAGAGAAATCTTTCAGGTGGACGGTTCTGTTGACAAAATATAGATACGAGAACAAGGCTTGGATAAGTGCCCCCCATTCATTTTTCCTTTAGAAAACTCATGGTCATGTCAACAACCTCAATAGCTATTGATTTAATAGTCACACCAAAAGATGGTGTCAAGTACAGGTCTTTGGTTTAAGAGATAATGTTCTCAGACACATTTGTCTGCTCGTAGAGTGACATTCAAATATACAATCCTTAAATGCAAGCCAAGCCATTACCTTGACAGTTTCAACGATGACAGTACAAGTAGAAATATGATACCAATATCTGTCTGTCTCTAGTGTATTCCTACAGTTCTAGTCAAAGCTATTTCATGCAACCTACCAAACGACTCACTTTGATCCCACTGAAGACTATTAGACTTCTGAGGCTGTGGCAGTACCTCCATCTCAGTACTCAGAACTGAGGAGACTGTGAGGATTTCTGGCCCCTTAATGCTCTCCTATCCTAGCCATGGGGCATACTTTCAAATGGAGATGCTTACTGCCACCACCACATCAGTATGAGTGGTGGTGAGAGAGATGAGACAGATGCTGTCCAATTCTGATTTTTTTCTTTACTAATTTGTCTTTTGACCAATCAGATCAGCTCAAAAAATATATAATGTAGGGCCTCCCGGGTGGTGCAGTGGTCTAGGGCACTGCATTGCAGTGCTAGCTGCGCCCAGGCTATGTCGCAGCCGGACCCGACTGGGAGGTCCGTGGGGCAACGCACAATTAGCCTAGCGTCGTCCGTGTTATGGAGGGTTTGGCCAGTAGGGATATCCTTGTCTCATTGCGCACCAGCGACTCCTGTGGCGGGCCGGGTGCAGTGCACGCTAACCTGGTCGCCAGGTGCACGGTGTTTCCTCCGACACATTGGTGCGGCTGGCTTCCGGGTTGGATGCGCGCTGTGTTAAGAAGCAGTGCGGCTTCGTTGGGTTGTGTTTCGGAGGACGCATGGCTTTCGACCTTCGTCTCTTCCGAGCCCGTACGGGAGTTGTAGCGATGAGACAAGATAGTAACTACTAACAATTGGATACCACAAAATTGGGGAGAAAGGGGGGTAAAATTATATTTAAAAAATAATTATATATATATATAATGTAAAAATATCTCATGTGACTGGTCAAAAGATCAATTTTCAAATGAAATCAGAATTGGGCTGCCTGCGTAAATGCAGCCAGAGTAGGGATGACTAAACGAGGAGACATTGCATAGTGGACATTCAATAGCTTTTTTTAATGATTTATTTCCAACAATCATTTGGCACATTAGGTAATAATGATCTCTGAAAAAATTACTTCTGTGGCTGGCTTGAGACATCCATGCTGATCACCCTGTCGAGAGCTGTATTGGAACATGGGATTAACTATATACTAGGCAATGGTTTAAATGTATTTAGCCCTGTGAAGTGACTCAGAGTCTTATCTCAGTGACTGGGGATGGATTGTGAGGGGAATGCTAAGGCATTGGCAGACCTTTGTTGTTTCTTCTGTGACCTTCACGGAGGCACAATAAATGTCGAGTGAAAGCCAAAGCCAGGGATTTGAGTGGTCTATATTGATCACTTTCTCGAAAGCAAACCTGGATGCAATTTAAGATGGATCTGTTGCAAAAAACGTATCTACTCTCAGATTGAGTATGTATTAGGTTTTGTTAGGCCGGTGAGAGTCAGTTCCAATATATTCAAAAGGGATTTCTAAATTGACCTGCATGCAGTGAGATTGAATATGTATTTTTTGAGTGATTGTACAATAATATTGGGCAGAGAAAGGTAGGGGTAGGTGAGATAGTATGACTTTGCAATGTCTCTTGTATAACTTTAATGCATGTAAAGCACACCTACATGGATTTATTCATTCTCCACTTTCTGCTTCCAGTCCATTAGTGGTTGGCATGTCAGTGATATCCTTCTCTCTGCTCACATTGGGAATATTCATTTCTTTGGTGTTCCTGACAACCTAATCTCTCATGGACAGACTACATAAATCTAATTGGTACTGGTACTGGTCCTCGAGCATCTGACCAAATTACAAAATATTTTATTTCGGCGTCAACCGAGATTACTGACAACCTGATAGGCAGGGTCAATGCTGCAATTCTTTTCGAACATATTCATTCAGCCATTAATCATGGCTTGACAAACATTTTGTGGAGTTCAGGATTTGGTTTCCATTTTTTTCTCCCCAATGCTTTTGAACCTATTTTAATTGGAAAATGGCCCGGTGCAGCAAACAAAGACCTAGCAAAGCTGCAGTTGGCTCAAAACAAAGCAGCACGCCTTGCCCTTGACTGTACACACAGAACTAACATCAACAGCATGCATGAGTCTGTCATGGTTGAGGGTTGAGGAGAAATGTGTTACTTCTCTTTGAGTCTTTTTAAGAAATGTGTGTGTCTTGAAAATGCCTAACCACTTGTATAATCTATATGCATACACTTCAAACAGACATACTGTACATACTCCACCAGACACGGCACTATGGGTTTCTTCACAGTATCCAAACCAAAGACAGATTTAATGCATCGCTCAGTTACTGTATGTTTAGAGCCATGTCATTGTGGAATGCTCTGCCACAAGAGGTTACTCAGACAAAAAGTAAGTTTAGCTTTAAAAAACTGACATAAAATGTATGTTGTATCACATAATTTCTCCTATTTCTTGTATATAAGAATATGAATATGTATATACTGTATGAATAGTGTGTAAATACTGTTGTCTCTTGGTCCCATTCAAATATATAACTCTTATTTTTATGTGCATTTTCATTTGGGTTTAATGTAATATCTTGTGTTTTTCTTGTCTATAATGGTTCTGTACTTCGTCATGAATTTGTACATTGTATGTGTACCCCAGGAAGAGTAGCTGCTGCATGTGCAGTAGCTAATGGGATCCTAATAAACTAAACTAATCCGTTTAGAATGCAGATGATAGACTTGTTGAACATCTACGCCACATGCTCATAATAATTCAATATCTGTCTCAGTCTGAAATAACAGACTGAAATAACATGCTGCCATTTCTGTAAACACATTCTAGGCTTCCTTATCTCTTTTGACATTGTAGAAATGTGTGAAAATAGAAAAAGAAAGAGAAGAAAAAAATCTAATTTCACTGCGGAGGCCAAGTCCCTCTGATAACCAACAAGACTGAACTACATCCTCTGTCATGTGCTGCAAGTGCAGTGTAAAGGGAATTACAATTTATTTTCACTTCTCTTTTTTACAGTATTTACTTCACTCCCTCGATGGATGATGGGTGTATCGTTTGAAGATTATTTTATACGTTCCCATTTCTTGTAGATGTTTTTCCCCTTCCCATACATAGGAATGTACTGGTGCTATTGAAACATGATTTACCGAAGAGATTTTGTAGGAGAGGAAACTGTGACAGATCTAGACTTTGGGGTTTTCAAACACGATATTTTTTTAAAAGCACCTCTATTCCTCCACTGTGTGGGACTGGTTGAACGTGTTCCTGCCATACAAGATACAAAGTAGTCAACTGGGGCGATGAAAACCAGGTCGCCTCAGTCTGTAGAAAGGATATGGTTAAAGTGTGCCCATCCTAGAAGGGAAAGGCTATTAATACATAGCTCCCAAAGTCACAGAGAGTTATGGAAAGAAGTTGACTCAGGTCGACTTTGACACAGTTACATTACCCTTTCAGCTCTTTGAAGAAACCAATATGTCCACCATCCTCATCACTATACTTCAATGGGGACCAATGTTGAAAATGGTGATAGCAAGATGCTTTGTGTAGAGCCCTTGAAAATTGGTAACTTGGTAGGAGTTAGATTCCCATTTGAACCTTAGTAGTGGGGGCATATAACTCTAGCAGAACGTTCTTCAAGGAACATTGATGAATGGCTTTAGTTGTTTTCCCTTGGCCTGAAGGGAAAGGCCCACCTGAACTCAGTGTGGCTCAGTATTGAAACCTGGCCTATCGGCCACCTTGGGTGTAATTACACTTCACACTGTGCCTGGTTCTGGAGCTCCACCAACACAATTGGAGCTGTATGTAACTAAATAAATTAAGTAGACCTTCTGGGGATGTTGAGAATAATGGTTGACGGTGATTGAAAACAGGAAAGTATTTCTGGTTCTGTTTGTATAGTCTGAAAACGCAAAAATTACATCTGTGTTTTTACATTTCTTTTGCAGAGCCCTTGCAGACATTATGAGGCAACAAGGACTAAATAAGGAGAATGAAAATATTGCAGCATTGGAGGGTTCACCCAAAGACATGGACACACCTCTCCGAACATCCAAGAACCATTACACCCCAGTTCACACCATGCTAGCAAACCACGGTGGGTACCTGCACTGTTTTTACTTCACATATCCAAGAATATCTTGCAAAAATGATTCAAACTGTATTTGTCCTAAGCATAGGTTCTGAAATGGTCTTTACCTCTAGTAAGCTGCATGGTGCACTATGAGTTGAATCAAAGTCCTTTCTCTGTATAAAATCAATACCCAAGATGACAGAGTTACTATGAAAACAGAGGTTATGTTAAATAGTTAGATCAAATGAAACGAGGTTCAATGTAAATGTCATGAGAACATAATAGAGAAGGTGTTATTAAAGCCATATTCTTTGCCCTCAGTTACGTTCTCTGAGTGGTGGAGATACAGTCTGAATTTCATATAGACAGTAGTGATTGGTAGGAATTGTGGAGGTAGATTATAGAAATCCCATAAAAAACGAGACAAGCAGGGATGACTGAATAAGGAGACATTCTATTATGGACTTTCAATAGCTTTTTATGACTACACAGTAATCTCCATTGTACACACTTCTATGTAACAGTATATATAACTACTGTCATTATACTTGGCTGACATGTGTACAACAATGTTATTTCTATGGTATGCAACCTTTGCATGGTAAAGTGGGACCTTATTGCTTTCATTAATGGTTAAAATGGTCTTTGACACACTCACTGAAATAGATGATGGGCAGTGTTGGGGAAGCTACTCTGAAAATATCATTAACGAGCTACCAGTTACTTCACACTATTGTAAGTTAAACTACACTAAAGCTAACCTTAAAGTTACTTTTAAAAAGTAGGTCACTACAACCAAACTACTTAGCGAAAAAGTATCATACCTGAATCTGAAATGTCACAGACTGCAAATTGCAAGAACATATCACTCTGGAGTCAGATGTTAACAGAATGTGTATTCTGGCCTATTAAACTCAAACATGTGGAATTAGGCACACAACAAAGTGTTTCAAGTGAGAATTAGGCAGGTTTGATGCTGAAAAATAAGGGCAATTCTTGCCTACTTCACCAATATTTTATTTTTGAAAAGAAAGTGGTGTGTAGTTCCAGTAGTAAGCTACACCTCTACATGGCAAAAGAGTAGTGTGTAGTTACAGTAGTAAGCTACGACACTACATGGCAAAAAAAGTTGCCTACAAAGTTGCCTACTACATGACAACACTACCAAGATTTGAATTTAGGTCAACTACCACAAATCTGCTGCAAAAATGTATTTAAATTGCTAGTTAAACCACATGTAGTTCACTACTCCCCCAAACTGATGATGGGGCCCTGCTACTTAAGTATATTTTTTAAAGACTGAAAACGATATAGCAGTTTAGACAAAGGGCCTCGGCTGAGTCTATTTTCATGCTGGGGTTCCATAAGCCTACTCAGCATTGGCTCAAAATGGAGATGCAACTTAACATGTTCTTCGGGAGACACATGGCTTTTGTCCTGAGATAATTCTGTCTTGCATCGTTGTTCCTCCTTCTTTTATCCGGTCTCCAGATCCCTGCTCCGGGGATCGCTTGCTAAGTGCCCTAGTATGGTGTCCCAGATTCAGTGTTATGTTTCACTCTCGTGTCAAAGTAGAGACTCCTCCTCATCCAGGGATTGTGTCAGAGGAGAACTGTTACGTGCTACACCATGGGATGTGAGCCGCTTTTCTCAGACTTGACTCGAGCCACAAAAGCCACAGCTGCTGGTATGTGCAGTTTATTAAATGAAACTACTGTAAGGGCTAGCCAACAGAGGTAGTTACAGTTATGTTTGCCTGAATTCCAGCACTTGACACTTCAATAATTCTCATTGGAATCAATAACCACTTTGACTGCCATACAGTTGCCCAAAACTTGGATTGTCTAACCCCTTATTGGCTTTCATCCCCTCTAACAGCTTTCACTGTGCTTCGTTAATCAATAATGTTAACCCTGAAGTGACCTCAAGACTACCATGATACCCCGGTGTTTACCATTAAGAGATTGTGGACAATGCTGGATATTTCCCTGGTGTTTAACATTAAGAGATTGTGGACAATGCTGGATATTTCCCTGGTGTTTAACATTAAGAGATTGTGGACTATGGTGGATACTTCCCTGGTGTTTAACATTAAGAGATTGTGGACTATGGTGGATACTTCCCTGGTGTTTAACATTAAGAGATTGTGGACTATGGTGGATACTTCCCTGGTGTTTAACGTTAAGAGATTGTGGACTATGGTGGATACTTCCCTGGAGTTTAACATTAAGAGATTGTGGACTATGGTGGATACTTCCCTGGTGTTTTACATTAAGAGATTGTGGACTATGGTGGATACTTCCCTGGTGTTTTACATTAAGAGATTGTGGACTATGGTGGATACTTCCCTGGTGTTTTACATTAAGAGATTGTGGACTATGGTGGATACTTACCTGGTGTTTAACATTAAGAGATTGTGGACTATGGTGGATACTTCCCTGGTGTTTAACATTAAGAGATTGTGGACTATGCTGGATATTTCCCTGGTGTTTAACATTAAGAGATTGTGGACTACGATGGATACTTCCCTGGTGTTTTACATTAAGAGATTGTGGACTATCCTGCTAACTTCCCCAGTGTTTAACATTAAGAGATTGTGGACTATGCTGCATACTTCCCCAGTGTTTTACATTAAGAGATTGTGGACTACGCAGGATACTTCCCTAGAGGCTGACTATTTTGTTTGGGTTCATGTCAGTCCTGTAATTGGTCTTCATCCCTTGTAGCCTCCTTCTGACATGACTCATCTTTCTGTTGTGAAATACTGTACGCGTCTCCCCCAAGTCTGGCATCAGCTGTACTATATTGGGTTAAACTGGCCTTGACTGAACTAGCCTCAACACATACAGTAATCCATTACATACTGTATTACAGTGCTAGATGGTGTCTTTGGTGGCTCATGTAGATTATATGTGGATATACCTGGGAATCTGCAGTAATACATGAGATCCTCATATGAATATATCTGTTTTTCACAATTCAGATTGTATTCTACGTTGTTTTATTTTTACACTTGGAAATATATTATGTTCTAAGGAAAATCAGTTAAATGACCCTTTCAAGATAGTGTATTTCAGCATAAGAACATAGTCAACGTCTCATACAGTAGAACCTGAATTCAGCCCTTAGGTGCTGTCCTTAGAGTAGACCAAGGTTAGAAAGCTGATTAGGTGAACCTTCGCACCAGTCTGAGGTCCTGAGCGCTGTGGAGCAAGTTTTCATCAAGGATCTCTCTGTACATTGCTCTGTTCATCTTCCCCTCAATCCTGACGAGTCTCCCAGTCCCTGCCACTGAAAAACATCCCCACTGCATGATGCTGCCACCACCATGCTTCACCATAGGGATGGTGCCAGGTTTCCTCCAGACGTGACGCTTGGCATTCAGGCCAAAGAGTTCCACCTTTGTTCTCATGGTCTGAGAGTCATTTAGGTGCCTTTTGGCAAACTCTAAGCGGGCTGTCACGTGCCTTTTACTGAGGAGTGGCTTCCGTCTGGTCACTCTACCATAAAGGCCTGATTGGTGGAGGGTTTCAGAGATGGTTGTCCTTCTGGATGGTTCTCCCATCTCCACAGAGGAACTCTTTGCGCTTTCAGAGTGACCATCAGTTTCTTGGTCACCTCCCTGACCAAGGCACTTCTCCCCCGATTGCTCAGTTTGGCTGGGAGGCCAGCTATAGGAAGAGTCTTGGTGATTCCAAACTTCTTCCATTTAAGAATGATGGAGGCCACTGTGTTTTTGGGGACCTTCAATGATGCAGAAATGTTTTGGTACCCTTCCCCAGATCTGTACCTCGACACAATCCTTCCTTGCAGCTCTATGAACAATTCATCCGGCCTCATGGCTTTTTCTCTGACATGCACTGTCAACTGTGGGACCTTATATAGACAGGTGTGCCACGCCTTTCCAAGTCATGTCCAATCAATTGAATTTACCACAGGTGGACTCCAATCAAGTTGTAGAAACAACTCAAGGATGATCAATGGAAACAGGATGCACCTGAGCTCAATGTCGAAGTCTAATAGAATGGATCTGAATACTTATAAGGTATTTCTGTTTTTTTATGGGGTATTCTGTGTAGACTGTGTAAATGATTGAATCCATTTTAGAATAAGGCTGTAATGTGGAAAAAGGGAAGAGGTCTGAATACCTTCTGAATGCACTGTATGTGTTGTAGTTGATTTCCCTTTGGTATTATTCTAAGCCAAGAACACTTCATGAAGGCATACTTTAAACAGATTTTTTAAAAACTTGCACATAAACGCCTCTTTCTATTCAGCATAAATTGGACACAGTCAACTTCTTAAATCCTGAGAGTCATTAAGTATTTACTTGTTTCTTAGTATGAAAATCCCAAAGTAACAGTGATGGATAAAATGTTTCAGCAATCAGTTTACAGTATCCATTGGGCTTGAAAACAGAACCAAACAGGCTTTAGAGAGCTCAGGCCTGTGTCAAACGTCAGTGTAATGAGGACCAGGGCTAATGGTCCCAGGTGTTCCTTCTCATTATGATCATTTGAAATGCTGTTCGATCTCTGCCTCTATGGCCCAAAGGTCTGAGTGACACTATTGACTTTGAAGTTGCTCCATTGAGATGAGGCTGTTGAACTATTTGCCAGCTAATACAGACTGACACTAACAGGAAGGAAGAGAGCTAGGGGAGGGGAACTCAATAGGCCTTTCTAAGACAGACCGTCATGTTGTTTCTCCTCTACTTTCAGCTTAAGCTTTCACTGCCTGATACACACTCACTTTCTCAGCCTACCTGCATCTTTTTTGTGCACAACATTTTGGTGTTGGATTGGCAGGACAAATGGAGGTTGTCAGACTGCTGGCCGGCACTTTGACGGTCCATTGTGGATCTCTGCACTCTCAATTACAGGACTTGTTCCAGCCAGACACACTATATAATCTTGGAACAAATTATGTTACATAGTAATCGTTAAGACCAAGGAAATTCAGGATGAAATGTTTTGTTGCAAGGCACATTTTTTATAAACTGACATTTCATAGATACAGTACTGCAATGCAGCTGTCATGATTATGAAGATAGATAGATCCAATTACACAGTTTATGAATCAATTATATAAGGTCCCTCCATAGTGTAGGTCTATGTGGGGTAAAAGTGTTGTACTGTATAAGTTGAGGATGGAATGAATCCGTTTTAAAACACAGGAGAGTGTCTCGGTTAGAAGGGTTCTTTAGAATCTCATCACTGATCTTCAGGGTCACGTGCCCAAGCCTGAAAGACATTTTGCCATCCAATTAAAGTTTGAATGTTTTACCTGCTTTGGCAAAAGGGCAGGGCTTTTGACCCTGAATGGGCATCTTTGTTTAATTTGTGAGCGATATATGAGAAGGGAAGGTCTTCACTAGCTCCCCCAGCTCGCAGCTTTGGGGAGACCTTTTGCGGTGGTGATGATCCTGAGTGTACATCAGACAGCATAAATTGTTAATGTGAAACCTTCCTTTCCCTCTGTGCCCCTGTTCCTTTTCCAGTTGTCTGAGCCAAAGAGGAAGTGAAATACAGAGGCCTCCTCACTATCTGTCAGAGTACTGGCTGAACTGAACTAAGACTCCATAAAAGACAAACTGCCGTGAACACAGCTATTCAGCTAACTCAGGAATGAGGCTAATGCATCATGTAATACGTTCATTAACTAGGGTGGTTGGAGGTATTAAGAGTTTCCCAAACTCTGATATGTGTACACAGTTGTTTGTGATTTCGTGTGTGAGGGTTGGAACGAAAATCAGCAACGGATATGCTTAGTGAATTGTCTCGGTCAGATAAATGGTATTGGTCATCTCATGCTATCTTAACTCTGCATTTCTCTCACAGGGCACTATGGGAAAGAGAACTTCCGCCAAGGCCAACTTGATCATAACTTCATCTCCTCTGGATTCGTGACACTGGGACGACCGCACCTAAAAGGTATTGTCTGTTGGTCTGATGACAATGACTATTTCTCCAAGAGTAAAGACAGCGTTGACGTACAAACTTCTAACACAAATCTCACTCACATTTTGACCTTGCCTCTCACCTCCACACATTTCCTCCTCTCTTTGTCCAAAATGTCTTCCTTTGTTTTTCAAACCACTGTTTGAGTAGATCAGGGGGAAACAGTGCAATAGCCCATCCCAATTATTTGACTTGCTCACTTCTCATCTGGCAGTCACCTTGGGAAATGGGACTGAAGCTTTTGGCAGAACAATAACGGCATTTCTCAAAGCTAATTGAAAAGAGAAAAGCCTCAACGAGTTCCTGCTTTGTTCAGATGTGAAAAGTACTCTCTCCTTTTTGTTATGTTTTTCCCCTTGACTGACTCATAAAGGCATTTACACAATGGCCATGTGTGGATGAAATAACACTCAGCATTACCAGCACTGCATGCTGTACTTGTCACATCCTCCAACTGTTCTTCGTGCCAGATCACTGTGTACAGAACTGTCTACTGTACGAGAACAATGCAGTCAGTTGAGCTGACAGAGTCTCGTCTCCGCTCACTAAGGAGGCTTAAAATCATTGATGATAGTTGTACATAAGTGACTTCTTGTCAATTGCCAAGAAAACTACATTATGATATACACCTATTGAATTTATCAGTCGAAATATAAATAGACTGAATTGCAACATAGAAAACGAAATGTTCTTAATCTGAAAGTATAGGATGATAATAGCTAGAGTTGGTGCATAAAGCTAAGTAGTAAACAAGTGGCTGTTCTCTGTCTTTGCAGCGCAGCACTCTGTAGACGATTTAGGGCAACTGTCCTGGCAGGGAGATCTGGACGTTCCTAATATCTCCTACAGTATGTAACATATTCTCACTATGGAGACCCCTGCTTCCTGCCGGGGGAACAGCCACACACCTGCTTTCTGCTCCCGCCAGATAAGACCACTCTCACACACTTCACACACCTTGACCCTGGGCCCATAGAGTGGGTTTGGCGGCTAATCGCACCAGCTCCTCATAATGCAGGGCATCAGAGCAGACGCCCTGCCACTATCATTAACCAGCCCAGTACAGCTTTCAGAAAGCATGGCTGTCTGGCGTACCTGATGCTGAACATAGAGAAACAACTCCACAAGGAGGAGTGGAAAACAGGCTTGAATGTCTGTGCTGGTCTGTTCTCCAAAGTATGAAGCAGTCATGGGTTCTGTAGATGATTAGGATAGACAAGGAGGGTGACAAGCATTAAAATGGTTGCTATGTTATGATTAACAGCGTGTGTGTGTGTGTGTGTGTGTGTGTGTGTGTGTGTGTGTGTGTGTGTGTGTGTGTGTGTGTGTGTGTGTGTGTGTGTGTGTGTGTGTGTGTGTGTGTGTGTGTGTGTGTGTGTGTGTGTGTGTGTGTGTGTGTGTGTGTGTGTGTGTGTGTGTGTGTGTGTGTGTGTGTTATTGTGTTTGCAATTCCATAACCACTTCTTGTAAATTTTAGGTGTCTGCAAGGTAAGTGGTATTTTGCCATGTGACAAAAACAAATACTGTTTTACATTTGCCTCGAATTCAAATATTTCCTTGCAAATCTATATAGTTGTTCAATATGTTCATGTCTTTATACAACAAATGTATGTGAAAATTAGGTAGGCTAATTGGGGTTTGAACAGCAATCCTCGGCCTTCCTGTTAGGCCACATCACTGCTGCCTGGTGTTACAGTATCTGTCATTACAAAGCCGAGGGCTTTTCCACCTCAAACAGCTGGCTGTCAACAGGCTCTCTGTCTGCTCCCTGTACCTCCTGTTACTATCACCAGTTTGACATCCAGTAT
This sequence comes from Oncorhynchus gorbuscha, assembly GCF_021184085.1. NCBI lineage: Eukaryota > Metazoa > Chordata > Actinopteri > Salmoniformes > Salmonidae > Oncorhynchus > Oncorhynchus gorbuscha. The sequence continues at coordinate 38,874,044 of NC_060198.1, read as the reverse complement.
TGGCACTGACCCAGTATATAGCTTACTCTCTTATTTCTTATTTCTCCTGTTTTCTTTATTATATTTATATATATTGTAGTGACCTGCACAGACAGCTGTGTGTTATGTGTTATGCTGTTCGTTGGTTGTGTTGTACTTACCAGTACCCAGTTTTCACGGGGTCCGACATGCCAGTCAAACTGCTATCTGCCAACCACAGGAATGCCTGGAATGTTCTGGTGCCGGGCATCCTGATGGTTGGTGGAGCGGCGGGTGGCGGGTTTGGGGGGGTTTGGCTGGGGGGTGGAGCATCACCAGTTTAAGACCATGCTTAGCCATTGTTCTCTCTCTTACATCTGGTCTTATCCAGAAACAGTCACGGTTGATTTATACGGGTATCCTTATTCGGCGTGGGCTATGGCCAAACAGTAGCCTGTGTTGAGTTTGTTTATTAAATTTGGAATTTTTAAACTCAATTCTCTGTCTGGACAATTGTTCATTTATGATCTAGCCAGGTCGTTACGATTTATACAGTGCCTTGCAAACGTATTCACCCCTCTTGGTGTTTGTCCTATTTTGTTGCATTACAACTTGTAATTTAAATTGATTTTTTCATGTAATGGACATTTAAAAAATGTCCAAATTGGTGAAGTGAAAAAAAAAACGTTTCAAGAAAAAAAATAAGAAAAAAAGGAAAAGTGGTGTGTGCATATGTATTGACCCCTATGCTATGAAGCCCCTAAATAAGATCTGGAGCAACCAATTACCTTCAGAAATCACATGATTTGTTAAATAAAGTCCACCTGTGTGCAATCTAAGTGTCACATGATTTCAGTATATATACACCTGTTCTGAAAGGCCCCAGAGTCTGCAATACCACTAAGCAATGGGCATCACCAAGCAAGAGGCACCATGAAGACCAAGTAGCTCTCCAAACAGGTCAGGGACAAAGTTGTGGAGAAGTACAGATCAAGGTTGGGTTATAAAAAAATATCAGAAACTTTGAACATCCCACGGAGCACCATTAAATCCATTATAACAAAAAATTAAAGAACATGACACCACAACAAACCTGCCAAGAGAGGGCCGTGCACCAAAACTCACGGAACTGGCAAGGAGGGCATTAATCAGAAACAACAAAGAGACCAAAGATAACCCTGAAGGAGCTGCAAAGCTCCACAGCGGAGATTGGAGTATCTGTCCATAGGACCACTTTAAGCCGTACACTGCACAGAGCTGGGCTTTACGGAAGAGTGGCCAGAAAAAAGCCATTACTTTTATTTTTTTATTTTTTTAAAAAACATTTGGTGTTCGCCAAAAGGCATGTGGGAGACTCCCCAAACATATGGAAGAAGGTACTCTGGTCAGATGAGACTAAAATGTAACTTTTTGGCCATCAAGACAAACTCTATGTCTGGTGCAAACCCAACACCTCTCATCCCCCCGAGAACACCATCCCCACAGTGAAGCATGGTGGTGGCAGCATCATACCGTGGGGATGTTTTTCATTCGCAGGGACTGGGAAACTGGTCAGAATTTAAGGAATGATGGATGGCGCTAAATACAGGGAAATTATTGAGGGAAACCTGTTTCAGTCTTTCAGAGATTTGAGACTGGGACACAGATTCACCTTCCAGCAGGACAATGACCCTAAAGCAACACTTAAGGTGAAACATGTAATGTCTTGGAATGGCCTAGTCAAAGCCCAGACCTCAATCCAGACCTCAATCCAATTGTGAATCTGTAGTATGACTTAAAGATTGCTGTACACAAGCGGAACCGATCCAACTTCAAGGAGCTGGAGCAGTTTTGCATTGAAGAATGGGCAAAAATCCCAGTGGCTCGAAGTGCCAAGCTTATAAAGACATACCCAAGAGACTTGCAGCTGTAATTGCTGCAAAAGGTGGCTCTACAAAATATTTATTTTGGATACTCTTGCATACTCAAGTTTTCAGCTTTTTGTCTTATTTCTTGTTTGTTTCTGTCATGCAGGTGAAAGAGGACCCAAAAGCGACTTGGCGAAAACAGAGTCTTTAATCCAGTAAAGTAAATACAAACAAAAAACACAACTTTCACTCGAAATGACGAGGACAAACTGGAGACTCGATCTTGAACAGCAGGTGAACAGCAGGTTGCCTCGGGAAGGCACTTGAACCAGACAGACTCAGACACCTGCTCACCACGCAGCATCTGAGGAAAACACGACACGACAGGGCGATACACAAACACAGCACGGTGAATTCTAGACAAGGAACCGACAGGACAGGAACGGAACACAAAGGAAGAAATAGGGACTCTAATCAGGGGAAAGGATCGGGAACAGGTGTGGGAAGACTAAATGATTGATTAGGGGAATAGGAACAGCTGGGAGCAGGAACGGAACGATAGAGAGAAGAGAGAGCGAGAGAGTGAGAGAGGGAGGGGGAGAGAGAGGGATAGAAAGAGGGAAAGAACCTAATAAGACCAGCAGAGGGAAACGAATAGAATGGGAAGCACAGGGACAAGACAAGATAATAAATGACAAAACATGACAGTACCCCCACTCACCGAGCGCCTCCTGGCGCACTCGAGGAGGAATCCTGGCGGCAACGGAGGAAATCATCAATGAGTGAACGGTCCAGCACGTCCCGAGACGGAACCCAACTCCTCTCCTCAGGACCGTAACCCTCCCAATCCACTAAGTATTGGTGACCCCGTCCCGAGAACGCATGTCCATGATCTTATGTACCTTGTAAATAGGTGCGCTCTCGACAAGGACGGGAGGGGGAGGGAAGACGAACGGGGGTGCGAAGAAAGGGCTTGACACAGGAGACATGGAAGACAGGATGGACGCGACGAAGATGTCGCGGAAGAAGCAGTCGCACAGCGACAGGATTGACGACCTGGGAGACACGGAACGGACCAATGAACCGCGGAGTCAACTTACGAGAAGCTGTCGTAAGAGGAAGGTTGCGAGTGGAAAGCCACACTCTCTGGCCGCAACAATACCTTGGACTCTTAATCCTGCGTTTATTGGCGGCTCTCACAGTCTGTGCCCTGTAACGGCAAAGTGCAGACCTCACCCTCCTCCAGGTGCGCTCACAACGTTGGACAAACGCTTGAGCGGAGGGAACGCTGGACTCGGCAAGCTGGGATGAGAACAGAGGAGGCTGGTAACCCAGACTACTCTGAAACGGAGATAACCCGGTAGCAGACGAAGGAAGCGAATTGTGAGCGTATTCTGCCCAGGGGAGCTGTTCTGCCCAAGACGCAGGGTTTCTGAAAGAAAGGCTGCGTAGTATGCGACCAATCGTCTGATTGGCCCCTCTGCTTGACCGTTAGACTGGGGATGAAACCCGGAAGAGAGACTGACGGACGCACCAATCAAACGACAGAACTCCCTCCAAAACTGTGACGTGAATTGCGGGCCTCTGTCTGAAACGGCGTCTAACGGGAGGCCATGAATTCTGAATACATTCTCGATAATGATTTGTGCCGTCTCCTTAGCGGAAGGAAGTTTAGCGAGGGGAATGAAATGTGCCGCCTTAGAGAACCTATCGACAACCGTAAGAATCACAGTCTTCCCCGCAGACAAAGGCAGACCGGTAATGAAGTCTAGGGCGATGTGAGACCATGGTCGAGAAGGAATGGGGAGCGGTCTGAGACGACCGGCAGGAGGAGAGTTACCCGACTTAGTCTGCGCGCAGTCCGAACAAGCAGCCACGAAACGGCGCGTGTCACGCTCCTGAGTCGGCCACCAAAAAGCGCTGGCGAATAGACGCAAGAGTGCCTCGAACACCGGGATGACCAGCTAACTTGGCAGAGTGAGCCCACTGAAGAACAGCCAGACGAGTGGAAACAGGAACGAAAAGGAGGTTACTAGGACAAGCGCGCGGCGACGCAGTGTGCGTGAGTGCTTGCTTAACCTGTCTTTCAATTCCCCAGACTGTTAACCCGACAACACGCCCATAAGGAAGAATCCCCTCGGGATCAGTAGAAGCCACAGAAGAACTAAACAGACGGGATAAGGCATCAGGCTTGGTGTTCTTGCTACCCGGACGGTAAGAAATCACAAACTCGAAACGAGCGAAAAACAACGCCCAACGAGCTTGACGGGCATTAAGTCGTTTGGCAGAACGGATGTACTCAAGGTTCTTATGGTCTGTCCAAACGACAAAGGAACGGTCGCCCCCTCCAACCACTGTCGCCATTCGCCTAGGGCTAAGCGGATGGCGAGCAGTTCACGGTTACCCACATCATAGTTGCGCTCAGATGGCGACAGGCGATGAGAAAAATAAGCGCAAGGATGAACCTTATCGTCAGACTGGAAGCGCTGGGATAGAATGGCTCCCACGCCTACCTCTGAAGCGTCAACCTCGACAATGAATTGTCTAGTGACGTCAGGAGTAACGAGGATAGGAGCGGACGTAAAACGTTCTTTTAGAAGATCAAAAGCTCCCTGGGCGGAACCGGACCACTTAAAACACGTCTTGACAGAAGTAAGAGCTGTGAGAGGGGCAGCAACTTGACCGAAATTACGAATGAAACGCCGATAGAAATTAGCGAAACCTAAAAAGCGCTGCAACTCGACACGTGACCTTGGAACGGGCCAATCACTGACAGCTTGGACCTTAGCGAGGGTTAAAGGTAGTGTCTCAAATCTGATACTGGGAAGATGACTACCATCTAAGGCGAACATGGGCGTAGGCTTCTCTAACTCTCTGAAAGGAATGTCATGTTTCCGAACCCATGCTTCGTCCATGAAACAACCCTCAGCCCCAGAGTCTATCAAGGCACTACATGTAGCACCCGAACCGGTCCAGCGTAGATGGACCGACAAAGTAGTACAGGATCTTGATGGAGAGACTTGAGTAGTTGCGCTCACCTGTAGCCCTCCGCTTACAGATGAGCTCTGGCTTTTACTGGACATGAATTAACAAAATGTCCAGCAACTCCGCAATAGAGGCACAGGCGGTTGGTGATCCTCCGTTCCCTCTCCTTAGTCGAGATGCGAATCCCTCCCAGCTGCATGGGCTCAGACTCTGAGCCAGAGGAGGGAGATGGTTGCGATGCGGAGCAGGGAAACACCGTTGATGCGAGCTCTCTTCCACGAGCCCGGTGACGAAGATCTACCCGTCGTTCTATGCGGATGGCGAGAGCAATCAAAGAGTCCACATCTGAAGGAACCTCCCGGGAGAGAATCTCATCCTTAACCACTGCGTGGAGTCCCTCCAGAAAACGAGCGAGCAGCGCCGGCTCGTTCCACTCACTAGAGGCAGCAAGAGTGCGAAACTCAATAGAATAATCCGTTATGGACCGTTCACCTTGGCATAAGGAAGCCAGGGCCCTAGAAGCCTCCCTACCAAAAACTGAACGGTCAAAAACCCGAATCATCTCCTCTTTAAAGTTCTGGAACTTGTTAGAGCAATCAGCCCTTGCCTCCCAGATAGCTGTGCCCCATTCTCGAGCCCGGCCAGTAAGGAGTGAAATGACGTAAGCAACCCGAGCTCTCTCTCTAGAGTATGTGTTGGGTTGGAGAGAGAACACAATCTCACACTGCGTGAGAAAGGAGCGGCACTCAGTGGGCTGCCCGGAGTAGCAAGGTGGGTTATTAACCCTAGGTTCTGGAGGCTCGGCAGGCCAGGAAGTAACAGGTGGCACGAGACGTAGACTCTGGAACTGTCCAGAGAGGTCGGAAACCTGAGCGGCCAGGTTCTCCACGGCATGGCGAGCAGCAGACAATTCCTGCTCGTGTCTGCCGAGCATGGCTCCTTGGATCTTGACGGCAGTGTAACGAGCGTCTGAAGTCGCTGGGTCCATTCCTTGGTCGGTTCCTTCTGTCATGCAGGTGAAAGAGGACCCAAAAGCGACTTGGCGAAAACAGAGTCTTTAATCCAGTAAAGTAAATACAAACAAAAAACACAACTTTCACTCGAAATGACGAGGACAAACTGGAGACTCGATCTTGAACAGCAGGTGAACAGCAGGTTGCCTCGGGAAGGCACTTGAACCAGACAGACTCAGACACCTGCTCACCACGCAGCATCTGAGGAAAACACGACACGACAGGGCGATACACAAACACAGCACGGTGAATTCTAGACAAGGAACCGACAGGACAGGAACGGAACACAAAGGAAGAAATAGGGACTCTAATCAGGGGAAAGGATCGGGAACAGGTGTGGGAAGACTAAATGATTGATTAGGGGAATAGGAACAGCTGGGAGCAGGAACGGAACGATAGAGAGAAGAGAGAGCGAGAGAGTGAGAGAGGGAGGGGGAGAGAGAGGGATAGAAAGAGGGAAAGAACCTAATAAGACCAGCAGAGGGAAACGAATAGAATGGGAAGCACAGGGACAAGACAAGATAATAAATGACAAAACATGACAGTTTCACAATAAAACATATTTTGCATCTTCAAAGTGGTAGGCATGTTGTGTAAATCAAATGATACAACACCCCCCCCAAAAAAAATCAAAATTGGAAAATGCCAAGGGGGGTGAATACTTTCGCACGCCACTGTATATATTCACCTTTTAAATTAGTTATACTTTTTGATATTGATTGCTGCACTGTTGGGTAGAGATGGCAAATTAAGCAATTCACTGTACTTGTGCATGTGACAAAAAAACATATATTTGAACTTGACATACATGTTACGTGTCTCCACCACATCATTATAATCCTGCTACAATTCACCATACTGTAACCCTGCTACAATACACCATACTGTAACCCTGCTACAATACAACATACTGTAACCCTGCTACAATACACCATACTGTAACCCTGCTACAATACACCATACTGTAACCCTGCTACAATACACCATACTGTAACCCTGCTACAATACACCATACTGTAACCCTGCTACAATACGTCATACTGTAACCCTGCTACAATACACCATACTGTAACCCTGCTACAATACACCATACTGTAATCCTGCTACAATACACCATACTGTAACCCTGCTACAATACACCATACTGTAACCCTGCTACAATACACCATACTGTAACCCTGCTACAATACATCATACTGTAACCCTGCTACAATACACCATACTGTAACCCTGCTACAAAACATCATACTGTAACCCTGCTACAATACACCATACTGTAATCCTGCTACAATACATTGTACTGTAACCCTGCTACAATACACCATACTGTAACCCTGCTACAATACACCATACTGTAACCCTGCTACAATACACCATACTGTATCTCTAGCATCTCTCTTCAGTCCCTAAATTCCTTTCAAGTTCATTTCAAGTGTGTGTTGTGATATTCTGGATCTTTTCCCCATGCATTCACGTGGAACTGTAAATATGTATTAATGAATATCCATATGCTAATAGGGAGACATAACAGAGTCTACAATCAAGATAGTTACAAGAAAAACAACTGCTTAGCACAATAGGAATGACCTCAAATTTTATTGAGCAAAATCCTTTAGTTCTCTGTGGGGGCGTACACTCTACTCATACAGACACTATAGGACTGCAGGCTAACGTTCAGTAGCAAGCTCATATAGCTCACGGTAGGTCATTTATGTGGTTGGCTGGCGAAGTGTCTGTTGGAAGGCTTGTGCAGTGAGTGTGATTTATAAACGATATCAGTGAGTGGTTTGAATTGGCAATGTCTATCCATCTCCACTCTTCCATGATGGGTTGGCCAGGCAGACGTGTCCCTTAAGCCACTGTGGACCACAACAGATTTATTAGACACAGCTAAAGGCCAAGCCGCTGCCAAACAGGAAATGCTTCAGGAGATTCCACTTCATTCATTTAAATGACAAACATTGAATTGATAAAATGTGTTTTTGAAGCGGGTGAAGATATCTCTGCCAGCTGATATAAGAATCTCCATTTGGAGGAGTTTGAGGGGTGAGGTTCTTCCTGCATTGTTTGGAGGTCATTGCGAGGTTGTTGGAGAATTTGAGAGAGAGAATCTTATTGTTACAATAAAACTATCCAAGATGTTTGACAGATTAGAGGTATGTTGGAGTGGAACAGCCATAAATCAGAGTTAGAAATTATTTGTCCTCAAATGAGACATTAACTTTGCAAATGACTAATTGGTTGTGAAAATACAAATATGGCCAAAGCTAAGTTGTGTTACGAATGTAATAAATGCTAATCTGTTTGTCGTAACTGACTTAAGACAATAATGTGAGGTCATTGCCAGTGGGCGTAGACTAATGTGGGTCGACTATTTCATAATATTGTTTCAAATGTAATTTCGTCATTCTGAACCCCAGGCCTTTTTCCTTCAGAAGTACCTCCTTTCACAAAACCTAACTGTTTTTGAGGTCCAAAAAATTATCCTTTGTCCATCGTGCCAATTTCAGATATCAAGTGAACAAACATTACCCTTGTCTTAAGGATTTTTTATGTCCCCCTTCACCCTCACCCCTCTGGCTGTGACATCCACTGACGTGCATCCTGCTTAATTATTTTTTCACAAGTTGCTCCCTGATTTTGTCCCAGGGGGAATTGGTTTCTTCTCATCCCAATCCATTTAAGGTGACCTTGTCTCATAGGGACAGTGCTGCAGCCCTCTCACTCCCTTTTTCTCTAATCCCTGAGGCTCCACATTGGTAGGGGAGGTCAAGTACACCAAGCAGGTGTCACCTGCATGACAACCTCCATTATGGGGATCTCTCCAAGTCTCAGGTCTAAAGGCAGACATTTCAGCTAAGTGATATCCCAGAAAGGAGGGGTACTGAAGAGGAGACTGTATACAGTATATTATTATTTAACTAGACAAGTCATTTATGAACAAATTCTTATTTACAAAGACGGCCTGGGAACAGTGGGTTAACTGCCTTGTTCAGGGGCAGAACAACAGATTTTTTACCTTGGCAGCTCAGGGATTCGATCTCGCAACCTTTGGGTTACTGGCCCAACTCTCTAACCGCTAGGCTACCTGCTGCCCCACTATATCACTAAGAGAGACAGTCAAAGACCCAGTGCAGAGGAGTAAGACAAGTGGAAAAGGAAATGGCTGGGCAGAGTGTCTTAGCTGTGACCTCTACTGTTCACTCCAGACTGGGAGGGTGTTAAAAGCTTGACCCCTGAGTAACCTCCCAGTAGCGTGAGCCCCCCAGCCGCCCATCACCCCTCCTGACCAGTCTACTGTGACCACTTCACTGTATCTTCGGCTGCCAGGGGCAGCCAGGGGAGGAGGAGAGGCATGCCACGCATGGCCCTGCCAGCTAGATCCTAATGGACAGGCCTGAGCACCAAGACGGACTGTAATCCAATAATAGTGGGCCATTGTGACTGAGGCACAGAACTCTCTACCTTCACACAAATACGACTCTCTCCCCACTATTGTGAGTTTTCTGTCTATAAATATACAGGAAGAAATTCTAAAGGATTTATTCATGGTGATATAGTTGATGGGATAATATTCTCTTTGTTGCCTGTCTTTGGAAAGAGGCGCAATCCATTTTTATTTTAAGAACCAGGGCACTATTCAGAGTTGGGGCTCTTGCAAGACATCTAAAGTGCTTCTTGTTAAGGTCATGTCTGTTGTGACATAACAGTTTGTGTCATAGCATGCCAAATGTTGCGTTATAGATATGGAAATGTGAACAAATTGTTTGCAACTGGTCATTTAGATAATCTTCACATTATTTTCGATCGTAATCCAAAATCAATCAGTCAATCAATGCAGCATGGTGAAGGTAAATCATAGATGAATTCAGATGTATAAAAGATGCTTGTGAATAGTTCACAAACCCATAACGGCTATCGAGCGACACTGCTCTCACTGACCTCGTTCCTTTCTGTTCTCAGCAAGAGCCACATTGGTAGAAGCTGTGTTTTCCTCCTCTCTCCTGATGAGCATATCTCTGAGCAGTCTCTGCTCTGTGCTGTAGGAATCTGGAACAGTCAAATGCACAATATCAATTGATTAGAATCCTTATTCAGCCTGTCTATTAAAGAAGCAGGCTAAAGGAAGTGATTAGGTTGGCTTCATGAGTCTCATGCTCTCTTAGTCCCACATGCCTTTAACAGTGGGCTGGGTGGCTGTGGGCTGGGTGGCTGTGGGCTGGGTGGCTGTGGGCTGGGTGGCTGTGGGCTGGGTGGCTGTGGGCTGGGGCTCAGCTCTCTATCCACTCGCCTTCTGATTTTGTATTATTTATTTTATTAGTTTAATTTTACGTTTATTTAACTAGGCAAGTCAGTTAAGAACAAATTCATCTTTCTTTATCTTACTGATAAACACACTGATACCCTCACATCACCTCTAGTGATCCATGGTCATTTCATGCATTATGCACTGCTGTTGTGTGTATTTGTCCAGTGAAATCACATTTGAAGGGCCGGAGATGGATCAGCATGTACGGTGTGTGTGTGCGCGTGTGTGCGCGTGCAAGAGCAATATGCATATTGATGCCATCTGAGTTTTGATGGTACTCTGCATTATGAATTGGCATGGAAACAGATAGATATGCATTAATTAATTGCTTACTTAGTGTCTTTAAAGTGTCTTTATGTCAAATTGGAAAAATAATGATCTTTCTTCCATCTCCATATCAGGAGTTGGTGCATTTATTCTTGAGAACGTATCACTTCAGAAAAGAATCGCAGAGCCTCCTTGAATTCCAATGTGCCTGTTGAGCATGAGTTGGGATTCAGTGTGTATGACAGTGTTTACTATTCAGTTAAATTATTTTCACATTTGTATCATGTTGTGTGAATGTGCTTTGTGAAAATGATACACCAACTTGCACAGCAATACAAACATAACTGTACAGCCTTTTGTAGGGAATTTGTATTTGTGATCTCACACATTAAAGCACATGTTAAGTGTGTTGCAGGTAAAAGTCCTTGGGAGGCTAGTATGCCTTATTATAGTTCTCCTCAGGTTTAAGAGACTCCTATTCATTCTATCCTTTACATAGCATTCCATTCATAATGGAGACAGCAAGGAGGGGACAGCAAGGAGGACAGCAAGGAGCCATCAGGCCAGGTAGTCGTGAGGCACAGTCCTAGGGTCCTAGGGTTGAGAGAGAGAGAGAGAGAGAGAGAGAGAGAGAGAGAGAGAGAGAGAGAGAGAGAGAGAGAGAGAGAGAGAGAGAGAGAGAGAGAGAGAGAGAGAGAGAGAGAGAGAGAGAGAGAGAGAGAGAGTATATATATTTAAATTCACACAGGACACCAGAAAAGACAGGAGAAATACTCCAGATATAACAGACTGACCCTAGCCCCCCAACACATAAACTACTGGAGGCTGAGACAGGAGGGGTCGGGAGACACTCCGTTGGGCAAGTAGCTGAAAGGTCACTGGGTCAAATCTCTGAGCCGAGTAGTTGAAAAATCTGTCGATGTGCCCTTGAGCAAGGCCCTTAACCCTAATTGCTCCTGTAAGTCACTCTGGATAAGAGCATCTGCTCAAATGTAAAGCATTCCTCCTGTCTTCCCAGCATAGCTTTTTATTTCATTAGTTTGCTCACACAGTTGGAAACATCACACCATATTAAAGACAATGTCAGGCGGGTTATTTGAAGGATTCATTTACATCTATATATTGTATATAGATACACAGCCTTTTATTAGGGCAGGGATATATTGCTGTCTCTATCTGCATTAGGGTTGCATGCTCTAAAGGTCATTAATAAGAGACATGCATTATTCACCAACTGTGAATTTTGATGGCAAGGTATAAAACAGCATTTTTGATGTAAACAGGGAAACAGTCGGACACTAGCGAGAGATGACGGGATCACGCAGCCTTCAGCTTGGGGGTTGAAGTAAAGATGAAGTATAAGACCACTGGCAGGGCTTATTACCTGCCGGGCTGGAGCACGAGGAACCAGAGAAGAGAGGAAGGGTGACAATTACACAGCCATTCAGCTACAGGGCACGGCGTATGCTAGCATGAAATGCTATTAGCGGGCCGACAAAGTTGTGAATTGAATGCTATAATGATGAAAAATCCCTCTATGACATATCCAATCATGTTAGGATGGAGATGAGTGTTATCTGCACTCCACCTGTCAATATCTATTATGAGGAGAGAGCAGCACAGGGCAGTGGTGGACATGGAATTGCTTCTGTCAGCATGACGCCAACGAGCTAGCCAACACCAGAAGAGCAGCAGTGACCATACCACACCTGTCTGAATACTAATACCAGGGAGAGCAGATCTAGCATGCATAGCAGGACAGCTACAGTACTGTATGTGGCCCAGACACTCAGTGCTACTATTGAAGAAAGGCTGTTGTTCTGTAAAGGGAGGTTCTGCCATTACGTTGAAGGGATAGCTCATTCAAAGCTGGACCAAAGCTGACACAAATGGAGCAAATGGCTGAGAGATACAAACCATCTGACACCCAAATGCCAAAACGCTGCAAGAAGCCCAGGCAGGGCTGTGTATTTGGTGGTTTGTTGGCTGTGATGTGTACAGGGAGGGACAATGTCTTAGCTAATGTGGAAAGCCGATGGAGTGTCTACATTTTTCAGAATGTATTTACTCATAAATAGAGACACAGGTGCACGCAAACACACATGCACATACACACACACACAGGAATATCCACAATCAGCTCATCAGAGAGAGAGAAAACAGCAGTGAGTGCAAATCAGTGCCCAGTAGGGTGGAGAACGAGCAATGAGATGTGTGTTTTGTTATGCACATCAAATCCTCTAGCTTTTCGGCATAATGGTGGTGGTGGTACATTGAGCTGCAAGCGACAAGCTCTCATTCCAGCCACAAATGGCTGGTAATTGCAGCTCGGTGGGAATGGCGTCCCAAAATCACAATTGTGGCTGATGCATAGTCATCACACACTCTCTGCTGGCTGCTTCATTAGGCAACACCTCAGAGTAGATTTAGTGTGACGAGAAGAAGAAGGACAGGCCCATACACACACACACACATATATATATATATATACACACTGAGTGTTCAAAACGTTAGGAACACCTTCCTAATATTGATTTGCAGCCCCTTTTGCTCTCAGAACAGACTCAATTCGTCGGGTATGGACTCTATAATGTGTCGAAAGCATACCACAGGGATGCAGGCCCATGTTGACTCTAATACTTCCCACAGTTGTGTCAAGTTGGCTGGATGTCCTTTGGGTGGTGGACCATTCTTGATACACATGAGAAACTGTTGAGCGTGAAAAACCCAGCAGCGTTGCAGTTCGTGGCACACTCAAACCTGTGCGCTGGGCACCTACTACCATACCCCTTTCAAAGGCACTTCAATATTTTGTTTTACCCATTCACTCTCTGAATGGCACACATACACAATCAATGTCTCAATTGTCTTGAGGCTTAAAAACCTGTCTCCTCCCCTTCATCTACACTGATTGAACGAGATTTAAAAAGTGACATCAATAAGGGATCATATCTTTCACCTGGATTCACCTGGTCAGTCTATGTCATGGAAAGAGCAGGAGTTCCTGATGTTTTGTTCACTCAGTGTATATCCTCTGTATCCTGTAGTGTTCACTCAGTGTATATCCTCTGTATCCTGTAGTGTTCACTCATTCAGGGAAGCACAGCGTGTTTACTCTCTCCCAGACCTGTAACACGAACATAGTATTGACATCCTAAACAAATCCATAACCCATTCAGAAACACAGCTCTGTGTTGTTCACATTGAAGACACCCTGATGAAGGGAGTTGTTGCTTAGGGAAATGAAAAATCTCATATTTGTGGCATGAAGGAAAACGCGGGTTGACTTCAGAACTGTGTTATTGAATAAAATAGAGGTGTGAGAGCCGAGAGTGGGCCAGTATGACAGGCCTGTTATCAGTAGATCGTCCCTTGGGTGTTGTCCTGGAAAAGCAGGAACCAGGCTTCAGCAGCAGGCAGAACTGACAGAGAGAATGAGAGAGAAGTAGAGAGAGATGGAGAGAGAAGGAGAGGGATAGAGATAGGGAGAGAGGGCAGGAGAACCAGGCAGAAGACAAGGGTTTTGGATTTCTGAGGGGTGCAATCCCCAATAATGTGAGACATCAATCAGGACCATTTCCTCGTGCTGTGTGGACACTTTCTATTAAAGCTCATTAAGAGTGCCAGATAGAATGCAAGGAGTCTTTTATGCTAATTTCCCGTTCATCATGTTGCAGTGTGATATCGGCTGGTCCCATTAATCTGGCAATGGAGAACAGTGGCTTTGAAGGCCATATCTTATAATAGCAGCTATTTGTCTTCAAACAAATCATTGTGGTGCACATTCTCATGAACTGTCGACACCGCCCATCAGTAATGGCATTTTCTAACACCAAAATCTTGAGAATCTTTATTTTTTTATATAGCCAAGTTGATTACAACGGCAAACTATGATTTACTGGCAAAAACAAATACCTTTCAACTATAATTATAAGTCAAATTACAGTCTTATGCATCGGCTTGGGTTTAGATTATCACATATCAGAATATTTTTGGTGTGATATGGTTCAATAATATAGAGTAAAATACAGAAACATGACTAAAAACATCTAAGATGTTTTTATGGGAAAGGAAAATAAATCATTTGCCTTTATGGAGCAGTAATGATGCATTTAGCACTCTCATCTCCTCTTGTATCCTTATCATTTCAGGTGTTTGGACACTCTCATCTCCTCTTGTATCCTTATCATTTCAGGTGTCTGGACACTCTCATCTCCTCTTGTATCCTTATCATTTCAGGTGTCTGGACACTCATCTCCTCTTGTATCCTTATCATTTCAGGTGTCTAGACACTCTCTTCTCCTCTTGTATCCTTATCATTTCAGGTGTCTGGACACTCTCATCTCCTCTTGTATCCTTATCATTTCAGGTGTCTGGACACTCTCATCTCCTCTTGTATCCTTATCATTTCAGGTGTCTGGACACTCTCATCGCCTCTTGTATCCTTATCATTTCAGGTGTCTGGACACTCATCTCCTCTTGTATCCTTATCATTTCAGGTGTCTGGACACTCTCATCTCCTCTTGTATCCTTATCATTTCAGGTGTTTGGACACTCATCTCCTCTTGTATCCTTATCATTTCAGGTGTCTGGACACTATCATCTCCTCTTGTATCCTTATCATTTCAGGTGTCTGGACACTCTCATCTCCTCTTGTATCCTTATCATTTCAGGTGTCTGGACACTCATCTCCTCTTGTATCCTTATCATTTCAGGTGTCTGGACACTCTCATCTCCTCTTGTATCCTTATCATTTCAGGTGTTTGGACACTCTCATCTCCTCTTGTATCCTTATCATTTCAGGTGTTTGGACACTCTCATCTCCTCTGGTATCCTTATCATTTCAGGTGTTTGGACACTCTCATCTCCTCTTGTATCCTTATCATTTCAGGTGTCTGGACACTCATCTCCTCTTGTATCCTTATCATTTCAGGTGTCTGGACACTCTCATCTCCTCTTGTATCCTTATCATTTCAGGTGTCTGGACACTCATCTCCTCTTGTATCCTTATCATTTCAGGTGTCTGGACACTCTCATCTCCTCTTGTAATCCTTATCATTTCAGGTGTCTGGACACTCTCATCTCCTCTTGTATCCTTATCCTTTCAGGTGTCTGGACACTCTCATCTCCTCTTGTATCCTTATCATTTCAGGTGTCTGGACATTTTTTTCTCTGTGTCTGGACACTTGTAATATGTGGCAGACAGGCAAGCAGGAAGGCAGGCGAGTGCAGGCAGGCAGCACAGCGGTTCTATCAGACCAGATCTGTCCCTGGGCGAGTTGAGTCTTCATGGAGAGAGAGACTGCAGCTCGAGGCAGATCATATTCTTCCATCTCTCTCCAGCCCCAGACAACAGGCTGAGCAAAAGGACTGTGGGTGCTGCCAACTGTGAAATGAATTGAACTTGTGATCCGAGGGGTAGGGACTAGTATTCACCCTGAGGAGGCATGTGTGTGTCCACGCAAACATTAGCCCATGACAAAGGAACAACAGAACCCAGAGGCAATGCATCCCAGGTCAGTTTCTTTCCACACCAAGATGACTACGGACATGGCTGGATTACTGCACCAGTTGACTTGGGTGATATTGCATCTTTTTCATTTGGCTCTTGTGAGGGATAACATTTTTGGGAAGAAATTGTGTTCAAATCTGTAATGTTAAACATGTCAGATATTTTTCAATCATTAATATTCTCTCAATGATAATCTTTCAAAGAGCCACATTATTGTTGTAGGAATAGACTTTCAACCAGTAAATCAATAATTACACAGGGGACCAGAAGGTTAAGAACACCGGCTGAACACATGCTCACCATTTTGGGGATATAATATAATTTTATCAGTGGACTCAAGAATTCAATTACACTACAGCTTGCTTCTGGACACACTGATAAATATTTGTAGGAGGCTGTTACATTTTAGTGGAAAATGTATTTTTATTGTCTGCCCACCCGACACAGAGGGGATGGATGGAGGCTTGAAACAGACTGCCGATGCATGCAATACAGAGAATAGGCCATCACAAGTGCATTGCTTTAAGCAGTTTGTGTCCCTCCAAAGGGTCCCAGAAATGCAGTCTCTGGCAGGCCCCATGGATACAATGCAATCTCTGCTGCCCCACATTAGAACTACCCTGAAACCTACTCTGAGTTCAAATTGCACCAGTCACACAGCAGCAGCACTGAAATCCTTAAGGTGGATGGTTGTGGTTTAGAGTTTAGAAGTGACAAAAGGCTCTCTTCGGTCAAAAAAGTGTCTAAAATTGCAACCAATAGAGCATGATTTCACTAAGTATATATTTACATCCACTGATTCAGCTCAGTGTAAAGCACTTTAAAGTAAGGATACATGGTGAGAGGAGCAATAATATAACAGCTATCTAGAACCTGGAAGTTTTTTTTGGCTGTCCCCATAGTAAAACCCTTTGAAGAACCCTTTTTGGTTCCAGGTAAAACTCTTTTGGTCCCAGGTTTTAAAATAACTATTGGGTTCCATGTAGAACCTGTCATGAATTTACCTTCATTAATCTGATGACTGTTATTTATTTAATCCACTAAATATGTTTAATTGTTACCCGATTAAATTAATCATGTAACAATTAACTCATTAGGATTTGGGGCACCACGGAAGAAGTTGTTAACTTCTTGCGTCGAGCCAACCCGGATCCGGTATCATGACTACAGCCTCAAGCCCATTACTTGCAATGCAACGTTAACTATTCATGAAAATCGAAAATGAAATGAAATCAATATGCTAGCTCTCATGCTTAGCCTTTTGTCAACAACACTGTCATCTCAGATTTTAAAAAATATGCTTCTCTAAGAATATCGCAAACTAGCATTTAGCATTTAGCGTTAGCATTAGCATTTAGCGTTAGCATTAGCAGGCAACATTTTCACAAAAACCAGCAAAAACATTCAATAAATAATTTACCCTTGAAGAACTTCGGATGTTTTCAATGAGGAGACTCTCAGTTAGATAGCAAATGTTCAGGTCTTCCTGAAAGATTTTTTGTGCAGGAGAAATCGGTCCGTTTGGTGCGTCACGTTTGGCTACCAAAAAAAAAAACCCAGAAAATTCAGTTATCCAAACGCCAAACTTTTTTCCAAATTAACTCCATAATATCAACTGAAACATGGCAAACGTTGTTTAGAACCAATCCTCAAGGTGTTTTTCACATATCTCTTCAATGATGTATCGTTCCTGGAAGTATGCGTCTCCTTCTGTATCGCATGGTAAAATGATTGCCACTGGGAATTACGCAACAATTTAGACGAAGGACACCGGATGGCCCCCTGACAAATGTAGTCTCTTATGGCCAATCTTCCAATGATATGCCTACAAATACGTCACAATGCTGCAGACATCTTGGACGAATGGCAGAGCGCATAAGCTCGTTCACAGCATATTCACAGCCATATAAGGAGACGATAGTAAAACAGAGTGTCAAAAATCCTGCTCATTTCCTGTTTGAAGTTTCATCTTGGTTTCGCCTGTAAGATCAGTTCTGGGGCACTCACAGATAATATCTTTGCAGTTTTGAAAAACGTCAGAGTGTTTTCTTTCCAAAGCTGGCAATTATATGCATAGTCGAGCATCTTTTCGTGACAAAATATTGCGCTTAAAACGGGCACGTTTTTTTTTATCCAATATTGACATAGCGCCCCCATAGGTTGAAGAGGTTAAACAAGTTACCATCTCCTGAATTAAACTCTAGAAGATATATAAGTTATACATGGATAACAGTAATTTATTAATCATTACCTCATATGTCTCATATTTCTGAACGGTCGCAACCTTCTTGGGTACGCAAAAACCCCAGCCTTGAGTACTATACAAATTGGTTTAAATATTTATTTACTAGCTAACTAAATAATAACACAGAATACACATACACACTTCCATGAGACAAAGGTCCCTAGTGGACTGACAAGATATGATGGCGTGTTCCATATATGGAGAGGGGGTGGGTAAAAGAGTGAGAAAAAGGGACATTTATCATGGATACATTCTAGGACGGTCCTCACATGAATCACATACCTTGCACACGAACCACCGGCCATTTAGAATAAGTAATGAATAAGTAATGAACGTATTTACATGTTGAATGCCGTTCGCCATTTCTCTGTCGAAACGAGCCCGCCTTCGGAAGAATGTAGGTTTGGTGAGCCTTTCCTGTGGGCCACTTGTGCATGTTCTGATTGTCCACCAGAGCTCAAAATGTCCTTCTTCTTAGTTGTCTGGTCTCCAATGAGCTGTTTCCTAAGAACAGCTACACAGCCGTACCAGTGATTGTCTGAGAGGGGAGTTTTCTTCTCCTCTTACTCAGGTAGATAGTCAAAGGTCCAAACCACTTTACATTCTCAGCTGCAGACTGGTGGCGTCTTGGTCTAGTCTAGTGAGTTTCTTCTTGACCTCATGTTGAGGTTAAATTCGAACCATTTAAAACATTTGGACCACGGTCTCACATCTTTCTGGTCTGATATGTTAGTTCTTGGCCAGTCCTTTTAAGCACTCTGGTCGAAAAGGGTGGTTCCATTACATTGACATGCTTTTCTGACCTCACTCGGGGAGTGGCTAGTTACTGTGCAAAGGAAATGATTAGAAGTTATCCCTTATGATTCCTAAAATCCCATTCCTGTCTTAACACAACTATGATTTGTTATATCCTATGCACAACATATTGGATGGAAACTTGACATATAAAGGGGGTATCCATTTCAAGTTACAGTATTTGGTCCATACAGTTTTTAATAACATCACAAAATAAAAAGCAATATCACATTCGTTTTCTACATCTCCCCACTGACCATTTCCCACATTCTTTATGATAGAATTATTGTTCCATTTTCCACTTTTTGGATGTCAGAGAGTAAAGTTTTGGCGAGTAAAAGTCTTCTGGAGACTAAGGACATCTCAATCCCAATACTAGAGAGACAGAAAGAGAGTTCTCTCCTGCTTAAATTTTACGACGAGGTGTGAAGGTGTCAAAACCCCCACCGTTCCCTTCACCCCCCCCCCTTTTGCAGGTGGGAGAGGGTCTGGTGATTGTCAGTCTTTGCCAAGCTGATATGACCCATTGTGATCCTCGCGTGTAGAAATGTCCTTCACCTGGAACCGAAAATGGTATTCTTATGGGGAGAGAATAACTCTTGAAACCATTGAAGGGTAACATTTTGTTGAAAACTGTCAAACCTTGCAAGTAAGAGCATCCTGATGAAAAAGGGTAATGCAAATATAATGAGACAAGTCTTTAACAACTCTAAGTATAGTGGAATTGCAACATAATTAAGACAAACTAACAACAGTGTGTCACGTTCTGACCTTTTTTCCTTTGTTTTGTCTATATTTAGTATGGTCAGGGCGTGAGTTGGGGTGGGCAGTCTATGTTTGTTTTTCTATGTTTGGTTTCTGTTTCGGCCTAGTATGGTTCACAATCAGAGGCAAGTGTCGTTAGTTGTCTTTGATTGAGAATCATACTTAGGTAGCCTGGGTTTCACTGTTGGTTTGTGGGTGTTTGTTTCCTATGTCAGTGTTTGTGCCACACGGGACTGTTTCGATTATATTCACTTTGTTATTTTGTATTGTGTCGTGTTCAGTTTATACTATTAAAACATGGACACTTACCACGCTGCGTTTTGGTCCGATCCCTGTTACTCCTCTTCATACGAAGAGGAAATCTGTCGTTACACAGTGATAAAAAAAGCTGTGACATTAGACTGGAGAATGAGTGGTAAAATACCCCTCTACCTCAATAGTCTGTACTCCAGCCTACCCTACAAGTCATGATTAACAACCTTACTGCTTCTCCCAGATCTGAACAGTATTTCAGTTCAAAACTGACCACAGATCATTTGTCAAGGAGAGATTTTTACCTCCAAAAATGGCTTGTGCATACATCAAATATTAATACCTCTCCAGAATACATTGTTATGGAAAATGTTCAGGAAGGTAGTGAATGAGTTGCTTTACTAGGCATATGATGTTCATGTCTCAAGGCGATGCTGGTCGAATATCATCTTGGTGTTACATTACCAGGACTAAGGAAAGGCAGCATGACATTCATTTATATACAGTCCATTTGGACCCCTTGACTTTTTCCACATTTTTTTACGTTACAGCCTTATTCCAATATTGATTTAAAAAATAAAATAAATCTACACACAATACCCCATAACGACAAAGCGAAAACAGAAACTACAAATTTAGCTCAGGTACATCCTGTTTTTATTGATCATCCTTGAGATGCTTCTACAATTTGATTGGTGTCCACCAGTGGTAAATTCAATTGATTGGATATGATTTGGAAAGACATACACCTGTCTATATAAGGTCCCACAGTTGACAGTGCATGTCAGAGCTAAAACCAAAGCCATGATGTCGAAGGAATTGTCCGTAGAGCTGAGAGACAGGATTGTGTCTGCAGCATTGAAGGCCCCCAAGAAAACAGTGGCCTCCATAATTCTTGAATGGAAGAAGTTTGGAACCACCAAGACTATTCCTAGAGCTGGCTGCCCAGCCAAACTGAGCAATCTGGGGAGAAAGGCCTTGGTCGGGGACGTGACCAGGAACCCGATGGTCACTCTGACAGAGCTCCAGAGTTCCTCTGTGGAGATGTGAGAACTTCCATCTCTGCAGCACCACCAATCAGGCCTTTACGGTAAAGTGGCCAGACGGAAGATGCTCTAAAGTAAAAGGCACATGACAGCCCGCATGGAGCTTTCCAAAAGGCAACTAAAAGTTACTCTCAGACCATGAGAAATAAGATTCTCTGGTCTGATGAAACCAAAATTGAACTCTTTGACCTGAATGCCAAGCATCATGTCTGGAGAAAACCAGGCACCGCTCTCCACCTGGTCAATACCCTCCCTACGGTGAAACATGGTGATGGCAGCATCATGCTATGGGGATGTTTTTCAGAGGCAGGGACTGGGAGACTAGTCAGAATTGAGGGAAAGATGAACGAAGCAAAGTACAGAGGGATCCTTGATGAAAACCTGCTCCAAAACACTTAAGACCTCAGACTGGGGCAAAAGTTCACCTTCTAACAGGACAATGATCCTACACACACAGCCAAGACAGCGCAGGAGTGGCTTCGGGAGAAGTATCTGAATATCTCTTTGAGTGGCCCAGCCAGAGCCCGGACTTAAACCTGATTGAACATCTCTGGACAGACCTGAAAATAGGTGTGTCCTGTGACGCACCCCATCCAATCTGACAGAACTTGAGAGGATCTGCAGAGAAGAATGGGAGAAATTCCCCAAATACAGGTGTGCCAAGCTTGTAATGTCATACCCAAGAAGACTCGACGCTATAATCGATGCCCAAGGTGCTTCAACAAAGTACTGAGTAAAGGGTCTGAATACTTACGTGAATGTAAGATTTCATTTTATTTAAATTATTTTTTGAAAACATTTCTTAAAACCTTGTCATTATGGGGTGTTGTGTGTAGATTGAGGAAGGGGGGAAAACGATTTAATCCATTTAAGAATAAGGCTGTAATGTAACAAAATGTGGAAATCAAATCAAATCAAAAACGTGAAGGGGTCTGAATACTTTACAAATGCGCTGTATAGCATTCAGAATATAGCGATATTTAATTAGAAGGCTTGAATATGGCGTTCAAATATTATGACCTTCATGAACACAACCATCTGTGTTGCAAATGGAGGCTGCTTTACTTAATCAATTATAATGCCTAAGCTTTTAAGCCGCATTCCTCCAAATATCTGAGATATGCATAATAATGACCTCATTACAGAAGGCACGGCAGAGTGATTGGGCATTGTGTTGGGGAGATTGGATGCAAAACCCACTTTTATCATTTGTAATCTATCCTTCATAGGACCCCGAAGAAGAAGAAAATGGAGGAAGGCAGATTGTAGGGGAACAAGAAAGCGTCAGGCTTTTCATTGAGAAACCAGCCAGTCAGTTCAAAATTGAAACCAGACTGATTCATTCTAGGCACGAATGCAGCTCCAGCCATCTACGGTGTTTGTGATGCAGTCTATTGCAAGGTTCATGAAAAGACACTTTATCAATGACATGGGCTACAGCATCTACAAAGAAAATGTATCAACTGTTACCAATTTTGAAAAAGAAGCTAGGAAAATATATCAGAAGAAAATAGTGGTGTTCACTGAGAATATCTTAGATATTTCCCCTTTCCCCCTAGACTTCTCCCAGATCTTTAATTTCTCTAACTTTAAATGTTTTGCAGCTATGTTTTGGTCTTAAACATTTAAACCATTCATTGACATGTGCACATTTGATTTGACATCACACTTGTATTACTCAAACAACAATTGGTAGTTAGAGTCTTGTCCCATCGTTGCAGCTCCTGTACGAACTCGGGAGAGACAAAGGTTGAGAGCCATGCGTCCTCCGAAACATGATCCTGCCAAGCTGCACTGCTTCTTGACACACTGCTTACTTAACCTGGAAGCCAGACGCACCAATGTGTCAGAGGAAACACCGTACAACCAAAGTCACACGGAGTCACTAGAGCATGATGGGACAAGGAGATCGCGGCCGGACGACGCTGGGCCAATTGAGCGCCGCCTCATGGGTCTGCTGGTCGCTGCCAGCTGCAACACAGCCTGGAATCAAACCCGGGTCTGTAGTGATGCCTCAAGCACTGCAATGCAGTGCATTTCCACTTACAAGTCTGTGTGTTTGTCATATGTGCAGTGTGGTAATGCCATATATAAAAAAAGATGTATCAAAAGTTCCTGTTTTCTGCTTTACTTCGAGGCTGAAGCATCTCCACGAGCCAAACTAACAAATTCTCTCTCCTCTTCTCCAATGCCCTCTGACTCCAATCATCTCTTCACCACATCTATCTCCATAACATTATTTCACCAAGTGTTCCACAGAATACCAGGTATGGTCCACTTACTTCAAAATCTTGTTACTTGTGGTGCTCAATGACCACTTTAAAGTCTTTCATACACAGCATGAGATTGACAATTGCCAGACGTGCTAGACGAAAAGTGATCATCATAAGCCCTATTTTGCACCAGAGAATGACCAGATGATGGGAAGGGCTATTCATTGTGGTGGAGGGAAGTGAATAAGAGTATCTTTCTTCAGTCATCTCAACATCTCAGTACATAAGATAATCACCCCACTCCTACTCCACTTCTAAAGCTTAATCGTCATTTCATCTGATCCATTAGTTCCAGTCAGCAGATGAAAAGTCAACCTGAGGCCTGATCCAGTTGACCATGCCTTAACATGTCTCCTAATGGGATCTCAAACATGAATCACTTTCACATTCATTCCAAAAAATGACATTTACAGTATTATAGCTTAAATGCCCAATGCAGTCATTTTTATCTCAATATCAAATAATTTCTGGGTAGAAATGAAGTCCATTACTGTGATTGTTTTCAATCAAAAAGTCAAAAAGAAACAAAAATAACTTCTTACCAAGATTGGTCTGGGAGTGTTCTGAGTGGGGAGGGGAAACTTGTGAAAACTATTTAACTAATTTACGACCTGGTGATGTCACCAGGCAGGCCACAACTCCATCCCACCAAAACAGGCTGACATTTCAGGTGGTCTTTTCAAACAGCTCTTACATTAAAATGGCATTATCACCGTTTTCTTTGTTTTGACTGCACCAGGTTTTTGTGTGTATACACACACACACACACACACACACACACACACACACACACACACACACACACACACACACACACACACACACACACACACACACACACACACACACACACACACACACACACACACACACACACACACACACACACACACACACACACACACACACACACACACACACACAGTACGCAGCATTCCAAATAATTTACAGAACTTGTTCTGGAGTGTTGAACTTTTCATAGTAGTTCTCGCAATTAGCCATAAATGGTTGGCAGGGATCCAAGATAAATGGAGTAGAACATCTCATCCTATGATCATTTGTTCTGCATCCCATTGCAGTGATGTCCTCGGTGACAACGTAAAGTTTGATCAGCAACGTTGTTGTAATATCATAACCATTGACAAACAGCCAGGGTTGCTCATGAGAGTGTGTAGTTTATTACAGAAAGACCTCCGGCTGGCCTACATAGAATAGTGTATCACAACACATCACATTCAACCCCATCTGACGAAACCAGTTATGCTCTGCTGGTTTTAACATGATTGTCTTCTCTTTGAAGACATCACCATTCTCTATTGGACTTGATATCATAACCTTAAAAGGCCTCAGACTGTCGCCAAAGTTTGCTGTTAGCCCAAAAAGTCAGGCAGAGCGAACCGAATTTCATTAGCATCTGTCTGTTCACGTCTTCTGAAGTTGTATGCATTGAGGCACTGCTGTAGTCGTATAGCCGTGTGAGCATCTCTTCTCTGAGCACGGCATTGCATGCACAGTTAATTAAATGTGTACACACCCTGGTTTGATTAATCTGCCCACAGGAGTTTGTCAACGTTATTTATGATAACCAAAATAATGCAGTTCATCTCTACACATCCATGTTGGGATGTAAGAAAGCAGAAACAACATTTGAATATTGCCTAGCATTTTAAATGCATAACGTTTTATATATGAAACGAATAGTAGACCAACAACAAGAAAGACTCCCTCAAATTGTATAGACGTACTGATTACTGCATGTTACATCAAAGCGGTGTTGGTCTTTAGCAAATTAAAGCCATTTAGAATACGATTACACACATTACAATTTAAAGGACTTCATCGGGATGCATAGGTGTCTGACATTTTGCCTTGGCAATGCCAGTACTCAGTGGAAGTGACTAGACAGACAATTAAAATGTCCTAGCCAAGGAAAAGGCTTAAAAACGCAGACTGACAATAAGACGCAATGAAGCCCAAGTCAGATAACGAGATCAGGGAGAGGAAATGAAATCTACAGTGAGTGCTGGCACTTGACCCCATTATTCAGAGTGAGCGGAGAGGTGTGTCTCGGCTTTATTGCCCTTTGCACTGACTGCGTTCGTTTGAGAAAATGATACGATCTTTGTTGCTGCTCATGGCCTAGTTTCAACACTGAAACGAATTAAGTTATGATTGGACACCTCATTGGAGATTTTTATTTGAAATTACCTCAGATTGGATTGTTTTAGACTGTTCAAAGTTGTTCAAAGTTGTTCTGTTTTACCACTCGAACTACCACCAAACTTTCTGATTCATGTGTTTTTGAGGAAAGTTTTAAACCTAACAATTACCAATATTGACATAACTTGTTTATTTAGGTGTGCGCATAGAGATCATACAATTTATGACATGTTTTGATTTATTTCTGTGGGTGTGTGTTTTTCAGGGTGCAGACTATCACAGCAGCTGCCGTTCTTATTTCAACACCTCTATCAGAGGCTGTCACCATATATGAGGTTACCATAGAAACACAGCCCAGGAAATTGTGTTTTCATACTGTTTTGCAATAGATTGATGTTTGATATACCGTACTTGGGGTTGGGTGTGGACCTGAAGTTTACACTCAATATGCATGGTAATATCCCTCTGGTCCTGCCTGGGTTGTGTGCCGAGAGGCTCCAAGACATGTTCTCACAGCTGCAGCCAGCCTGTTGACATACTGTGTGAAATGGCTGGATTCTAATGAAACCAGGGGATCCACAGGCTTAATGAGGTGGAGAAATTATCGAGTTTTCCCACCACGCTGCCAGGGAAGACAGATGCTCAGTAGGCAGAGGTTTAGCTTTTCATGTCGAGAATGCAGAACACATTTTAATGCACACTACGTTGTCTGGAGTGGTTATTGCATGAAACATATTCTCATTACCATGTCTTAATGGAAGATAGAGTGATCTGATGATAATTGACATTCACGTTGGCTGTGTTGCATCGGCTGAACAGGGGTACATTTATGGCAAGGTTTGGTTACTGGGGGACCACAAATCCATTAAACTCTTCAATTGGTTGAGAGCAGTTCTTTTTATAGCCTGCCACAAGAGATAATTCAGCCAACCATCCTGTTTGTTTCAATAATGTAAATGTAAACGCTGAATATGAGAGATCTCCAGATTTTCTACATTTGAAGGTTCTTATTATTATGTGGCCAAATAATTATCCTAAAATAAGTTCCTCTGTAAATTCGATCTGATGTAAACAAATGTTTTTATTATATATTTACAAACGTATTATACATAAGTAAACGCATTAAATGAATATTTATATTAAACTTGATCTTCTTAGTATTACCAGCACCATGCTCCTACCAGCGGAATCATTTTGACCTCGTTGATCTTTGAAAAGGACTGGTAAGAATTGGGTGGGTGTTTTTGTGAATCTTAGGTAATGTAGAAGAGGCCAGGACCAGCCCATGGCCAGCACTGTGTGGAAGACAAGTCAACAGAGTTTTGTGGAGTGTAATGCCAGGCCATTACCTGGAGCTGGGGAAAGCATGACTCACATTAGATTAGAACAGTCCTCTTTCATTGTTCCCAAAGGAACACATTTGTCTTATGGCAGTCACAAAATATTGGCTAATTGTGACAAACGCGTCCTGCACAGCACAACACTTTACAATTTATACTGTATTCTCCTGTACAGCGCCCGTTCATTACTAGAATTCATTATGCACTGTGGACAGGCCAGGCGGACAGGCCTGGCGAATTGAAAGGTACCAATTTACTTTAACAATATGCAGGGCATCCATAATCCCTTGCTAGACCTCATCAATGAAATGGATGGCTGTGAATGCGGAGCCCATGCATCTTTAAACACCCTACTATATCAGCTGGGTTTAGAGGCCTGATTATAGAACTTGCTTAGTTGGCAACCTAAACTTTAAAATGGAAGTTCCAGACTTTATCTTTGGCTCTGCCTGGTCGCTTTGGGGGCAGCTCACTTGTATTTGGGTTCCAAAGCCATGACATCTGTGAGTGACTCGTGGCACTCACCCCTCCCTTTGCACCTTTCTATGGACCATAAGGTCCTGAGACGTGTTGTGTGTTATGTAAGTGCTGTCCTGGATCCAGACAAATCTCGAAATGAGCTCGTGAGATCAAGTTGCTGGGTCTGTGGACAGGTTGTTGGCACTGCGGGTCGATGCGGGTAGTGGTAGTGCAAATCGACCCCAAGCCTCCTCGCGCTGCACAGGCTGCCCTAGTTAAAGGGGTATTTTAAGACTTCCCAGACGGGTTTATTTGCCCTCTAACGGCGGTCTGTCTCTTTCTTAAGTTCAGCCTCTTCTTCCATCTGAATCATCCATCTCCTACAGATTGAAGGAATCAGCGTAAGAAAGTCAGCCTCGTTGTACATATTGTGGCACCATGTACCTGTCTTCTCTCAGTGAATTGTACACTACAAATACTGCTACCAAAACAGAAGGTCTCCCACTGGGCACACACTGGTTGAATCAACGTTGTTTCCACATCTTTTGAATGAAATAACGTTGAACCAACGTGGACTAGACACTGTATAGACATCTGTGCCCAGTAAGCTGTCACTGTCAGTGATTTTCTGTTCTACTCAATAATATTGCTCTCTGCTAAACAAAGAAATCAAAGGGAGTGTGTATTACAAGAGTGAGATTGGGAAGGCGACATTGTCTGGCAATGTTGAAGTGCTTGCATGATTAATGGTATGAAAAGTAATTAAATGACTTGCAAAAACTGCATGATACATCAATAACTGAACCCGAATCAGAAGAAAAATGTTCGATGCTGTGAAACCCCTTTAGAGGGTAGTTTCTTTAATAAGTAGATAAACGTGCACATTTGTTGTTGAATACTGAGTCATCTGGGTGAAAGCCCTTGCATTAAGTATCCTGATGAAAAAGTCCATTGATGATCGTCATGACCCAACACAGCAGTGGCTTTCAGTTCAAGTATTTCACATAGCACCATTTTGTCTTCTGATGAGTTTCAGACAAATGTGATTTCAAAATCAAATCAAATCAAATTGTATTAGTCACATGCGCCGAATACAACAGGTACAGTGAAATGCTTACTTATAAGCCCCTAACCAACAATTCAGTTTAAAAAATACGCATAAGAAATAAAAGGAACAAGTCATTAAAGAGCAGCAGTAAAATAACAATAGCGAGACTTTATACAGGGGCTACCAGTACAGAGTCAATGTGCGGGGGCACCGGTTCCATAACGCCACGGGTCCATATTGCACGGCTCCATATTGCTGTCATTTTGAATAGCCTTTACCAGACTTACATATGAGAACATTTCATTAGCAGGGCGTTGTTTGAAATGGTCTCTCCCATTGAGCCCTGTTATGTGTGTCTGTTTCCATGCTCAACTCTCTCTACTCTGACTCCTCTGTGAATGATGAGCCGCTCCCCGTTTCCTTTTCATAACATATCCCAAACGGGGATGTGAATGATGAGCCGCTCCCCGTTTCTTTTTCATAACATATCCCAAACGGGGATGTGAATGATGAGCCGCTCCCCGTTTCTTTTTCATAACATATCCCAAACGGGGATGTGAATGATGAGCCGCTCCCCGTTTCCTTTTCATAACATATCCCAAACGGGGATGTGAATGATGAGCCGCTCCCCGTTTCCTTTTCATAACATATCCCAAACGGGGATGTGAATGATGAGCCGCTCCCCGTTTCTTTTTCATAACATATCCCAAACGGGGATGTGAATGATGAATTTCCATATCCACCGTTGATTGTTTCATCTGAGAGACTGATAATAGATGTTTAATGGCATCAGCAGAGAGGGC
Source organism: Oncorhynchus gorbuscha (assembly GCF_021184085.1). Classification (NCBI taxonomy): domain Eukaryota; kingdom Metazoa; phylum Chordata; class Actinopteri; order Salmoniformes; family Salmonidae; genus Oncorhynchus; species Oncorhynchus gorbuscha. Next base: position 38,844,967 of record NC_060198.1, on the reverse strand, counting down.
GGTGTCAGCCAGTTCAGTTCTTAAAGACCCATTGTCTCTAACACACTTATGATCAGCGTTTCCAGAACGTTTCCGAAGACCTTTTGTAATTGGATTCACATCGCCTTCTTTGACTATTTGGAAGTCCTGACAGGTGTGGAGTGTCAGCTATGTCATTTCCAACTCTGGTGTTTGGAGTGGTGTATTCTGTACCCTATGAGACATGCTGTGTGTAAGACTGACTCAACAGGAAGTTCTTTGTTTTCCCCCAAGTTCCCCTTAGTACGTTGTGTTCTGAGTTCTAAGGCAGGAGCAGACAGCACAGCTATGAGATTGAATGACCAGATAGATCATAGTCCTTTTATGCCTGTTGACTATTCATCTCCGAGGAGTCAAAACCCACAAAACCAATGGATAGATGTGCCTTACACCACAAAATGTGCAAAAAGGAGTGTGGTGGAAATACGAGACTTTGAGGAATACCTGTAAAATCCGCCCACTCATAGTCATAGGGGCGCTTTCGCCTCCAAAACCCCATGCCCTCAAGCCATGTTAGCCCATACAGTCTGTGTTCAAAGTCATCTCAGCTCGATGAGGTGTCATTTCCTATTAACACAGATTTGCAGCACCCTCTATCTCTCTCTGATCAAAACATATTAGCTACAGACCTATACTTTCTGTAACCTTGCTGAGCATGGTCTCTTTTCAGTGGAAATGGGGTTTTCAGGGACATCTTGAAACAAGCAGTCTTGAAAAGGCACAGTGAAATGATCTCTTCCTGTTGTCTAATTAAAGAGCTGAGGTGTCTGGCTGGAAGAAGAGAGAGAGGGAAAGAGAGAGGGAAAGAAAGAGAGACATAAAAGAGAAGAGCAACATTTGACCTGTGCAGGCATATTGACAGCAGAAGTCTTCAGACGGAAGACAACGAGAGCAGTGTAGAGATAGCAAGTACTTCAATTACCCTGCAGTTTCATGCCTTCCTAAACACGTCACAGCTCAAAACAAACCGTTCCCTCAAATTGTTGTTTAATTTCTTCTATATGTGTGGTTAACCCTTTACACTCGTGGAAATTGGCCCATGTGGACATGGACTAATTCAAAAGTTTCTAACAGGAAAAACTACACAAAGCATATCAACGACCATGGTAGCAATTGAAAGAGAGCACTTTGGAGATGATGAGGAAATGATCAGACCAAAGGTTAGGACACAACAGTTCACCTGACACAAGACTGAATTCAAACGTTACACTGTTGATTTCATGTGCGTTTTACATTAACTATACTTTTCACAGAATTTGTCAATAACGAAATCTGAAAATTCTCTGGATGCATTCAGTAACATAATAAGACCATTTATTGACATTTTGGAGTAGGTGCAAGATCAGAAAAAAACAATTACAAGGGTTTGAGGGAGAGGTCTAACTGGTGGTCCAAGTGTCCACACACCTCTCCAAACTCCACATTTCCTGAGTAATTCTAACTCACTTTTATGACAAGGGAAGAGCCTTCAACTATAAGGTACATTTCTGTGCTTTCCTAGCTTTCCCATTGAGGAACTGAAGCAAGCATCCTTGTAACTGCCCACACACACTGGTTGAATCAACTTTGTTTCATCGTCATTTCAATTAAATGTGTAGGGGTTGGTTGAAATAATTATGTCAAATTAGGTTATATCTACAGTAGCTTTGATTGGACTGATACTTTCAAAATCTTACCTAGCGGTCATCATCATGAATCAAGTCGACAATCTACTGGCAAATCCTTTTTAATCCTTGTCATATGAAGATAAATAATGGAGAGAAATTATAGACAAAACGTAGACTTTGATGACAAAGTTTGATTACAAACTTTGACCATGAAGGACCGCCGCTCCACCTTCCTGTTCAAGTGAGCACAGCACAACAAGGTGAGTCCAACAATGTATTGTATGCTGCTGCATAAATGATGTAATATGCCAGGGAGATATGTATACTGTAACAAAGTAATAATAAGTGTATGTTGTGTAGTAAGCTGTTAGTTGTCCATGTGCCTTACCCTAATAATTTTGCCTATTGTTCTGATTTGGTGGTGCACAAGTAGCCTATAACCTGTTTTAGAGAAACGTAATCAATGAATATTGTAAGAGCTTTCATTTTCTGCTTATATGCCCCCTTTGTTTATCCTACAGTTCTGACTTGGTGTACAGGGAGAATATTGTAAGAACGGCCCATGTTCTGAATTCTGTTGCTGTACATTTCAAAATTGCTGAACAAATACTTATTTTGTCTACGTCCGTCCTAGCTTGCTCATTAATGTCAATCGAAATTACAGATTGCCTCTTATCTGCTCGTTATCCCCTTATGCCATAGTTTGTACATCTCAATTGTCAGTAGAAACCACATTTGTTTAAGCAAGTCAGCCATATCAGCAATGTTTTTTAAAAGAATAAATGAGGCTGAATGATTTGTTTTGGTGCCAGACAAGGCTCTGCTGATAGGCAGGTGTAGCAGTGGTAAGGTGTTGGGACTGCTGTTGGGACTCTGCTGTTGGGACAGCTTTATGTAGGGCCCTAACAGTTTGTGGGAACTGTTTGTCACCGTTATAGTACAATTCATGTATTGTTTAGTGTTGTGTTGTGATGTGTGGTGGCTTTGCTGGCATGCAAAATAAAAATGTTTGGGGGGTTTGCACCACCAAGATTTACACTCTAAAATCGCCACTGGCGGGAGGGATAAGGACATCACCTTGTCGTGCGCAGTGCTCAAGTTTATAACTTGGGACGGCAGGGAGCCTAGCGATTAGAGTGGTGGGATAGTAACCGGTTGCTTGTTCAAATCCCTGAGCCAAAAATATTCAAAATTTGCCATTCTGCCCTTGACCAAGGCAGTTAACCCCCACAACAGCTGATCCCCGGTTGCTGATGATGTTGATTAAGGCAGCCCCCTGCAACTCTCTGATGCCTAGGGATTGGGTTAAATGCGGAAGTTGTGCAACTGACTAGGTATCCCCCTTCCCTATCCCTAATGGCTGTCAGTCAAAACCAGATGAGCAGAGAACCTGAGCTCTGATGTCATGTATATCATTTTACTGTACAGCCACTGCAATTAAAGCGCCTATTAATGACTAAATCTGCCATTTTCAACCCGTATAAAGGATGACAAGGGCTGTGAGTGGAAAGGGCTACTGAGCACTTTGGGGTCTCCCAGTGTAAGTAACGTGTACCTTTCAGGTAGAGACTGGGATGCAGATAATTATGTGCGATGAGTAAGCATGGTTTGTTGTAGCTCATAGGCATTGCTGAAAATGGTGTACCGCCACATTTGTAAGTTTAATTTAACGCCCAAACTTACGCTCATCATAGAGGTACCTTTATACGTATATTAAATAACATTATTTAAATAGCCGCAATCACACAGAACATCACACAGATTTTTTTTTTGTGATGGATGTCTGGCTCAATCTGGAGGTGAAAATCGCCTCTCAGAAATGCTTTTAGGGCCACTTTGCTCTTTGATTTTCCCATTGAGTCGCCACATCAGGTATCTGACTCAGGCTCTCCTGAAGAAGAAAAGAAGGTTGCAGGGGGGATGTGGTGATCAGAGAAATGCCATTACTAGAGCAGAACATAACAGAGAATGCTCAATTCACTGATACTCACAAAGAGATGTGACTTCTCTGGGGTTTTCTTGTTAGAAATATTGATCCCTTTCAGACTATGTTGAAAGAACAGAGCAAAGCAATAATGGAGACTGACTGCTAATCATTGACGTCAATCACATTAACTTCAGTTTGTGAACTGACATAAGCATAATATAGATCATGACTATAGCTAGAGAGTTGTGTAAATTACAAGGTTCCACAGTAAATTACTTGGTTCCACAGATTTTGTTTTTGTATGATTACTCCATTCAGAGACATGTAGACATGAGTATTTCTGCTTCTTTCACAATCAGATCACATTTCATCCTCTCCTCTCTTCATCCCCCTTAGCAGACAGCAAGCATATGCTCAATGTATTCACCTTCTGGCATCTCACCATAAATCGAAATTGTCTTTAGCTTCTCTATGAATGTCCCCTTATATTGCTGATTGACTTGGCTGCCCTTATCCGCCCACAAATATTTCTGATTCTCTTCTGACTGCCCTCATCCCCTTCACCTCTCTCCTCTCTGATCCTGTCAAACTCTCCTCTGCTGCGATGCACAGCCGTCCACCCACATCAGTCTCTTTCATGCACTCCGCCCTCCTTCTCATCATTTCTCTAACTTCTCTCTCTCTCCTATCCCTCATCTCCCTCATTTCCTCTTGTCCCTTTTCTCATCTCAGCTTCTCTGATTGAACCTTTCACATTTCAGAATAAAAGTGTTCTCATGATACGCTCTCCCATTTCATGAAAGCTAATATTTTTTACCCCCATCCCTCAACTCACCCTCAATCTGGCAGGACCTGTCTTTTCCTGTTTCCCTCTGAAATATTGTCTGTCCATCAACATCTTGGCTTCAACATGCATACATTTAGATAAGCCTCAACCTAAGAACCTAAGAATCTTCTCTGATGTTATGCTAGTTAGATTTTAGACTAATGCAGTCCTACTATGAAAACAAAAAGGACAATGTTACAGTGACAATGTTCTATGTGGATGGAATCAGCCCGTATCCTACCAGTCTGGTGTGAAAGCCCCTAAAAACATCACTGCATTTATCTATGTTCGATGAATATCTCCCAGTGCCACCTATCAATGTTTCTCCCTCAAATATAATCAGCCACTGGTTCAATCACTTCCATCTCCATCTCATCAATACCATATCTTGAGAAACAGATTCTCCCTTTCGGTCTCTCTGCCTCCCCAGTGGTAAGGAGATCATGTGATTATAAGAACTGTTATGAGGAGAGGAGTGGTTAGATATTTGAACAGGTACCAGGCCTGTGTTTCTCAGAGCTACTCCGCTGTTATTTAATTAATTAGTCACTCCTCAACACAGCATCAGAGAAGGGGTTACTGGGTAGAACACTGGACACCCAAACAAACACTCCCCCACCAAACAAGTCAATTAATGAGCCGCCTCTACGAGCTGACAGTAGCCAATAGTTATCACCTTGATGTATGCACATTAATAAGTGCCTCGTGATGCCAAGTTTCTGTGGTTGTACATTTAGAAAGCATGGGGATAGAAGGGTGACACAACCCTCACCATGGGATGTGGAATGCCAGACGAGCTGCAGCGCATCGTGCCACCACCCGCTACGGTAGCATGGGGGACAGGCATATGGCGTCAATTATTTCCCTAGTATGCTAATTAAAGGGAGACCCACCACTTTCCCAAGAAGCCTCTCCAATCCTGCCAGTGTGCAGGATCTGTAATTAATATGGGCAGAACTGCGCTGGAGTGCAGATTGCAGACACTGTTAATCTGAGATACGTAGAAGTGCGCTCATCATTATGGGCGAATGCACATGGAAAGGCGACTAATCAACGTGGTCCATATTTTCTCGAGCGGCGCTCAAGTGTGGCCTTCTCTCCATCACTCGAAGTCTGGGGCTGCAGCTCTGGCTCTCACCCTATCAGAGGACAGCACACCATTAATCACGAGTGTCTTAATAAACGCTAGGAGACGAATGTCATGCAGTGCAACACGTCACACGTAGCGCCTCACTGCGTCCAACGACTATTAATTAGCGTCATCAGCGTCCCCAAATGTTTGCGGGCTGTGAGCGATCATTTCATTAGCGAACTTTAGATGGGAGATACGAGGTAAATATTTTGAAGACGGGATAACAAGACGAACAGCAAACAATTCATGCAGATACTTGGCCACGATAAACAAGCTTAACTCTGTAGGACTAGTATCTATCACAGTCCTTATGTAAATAGATACAATCACCTCGTGTACTCATCTTGTGGATTGATTGTTGCAGGATTGGTTACTCGCAGAAGGGCTGGGTAAGAAATTGGGTTGGGTAGGAAAAAAGGCCAGCCATCATCTGGAAGGGATAAAAAAAGCGAGATGAAGCGACTGATAAACAAAGGGATACTGAGCCAAGTCATCTTTCACTGCCTGAAAAAGTAGTAAAATAACACAAAGCTTCCTGCTAAGAGTTTCTATAAGTTATTGTCAAACGGTTGGGCATTGATGGCATATCACCATCCTTTATCGTGGAGTGTCAAGGTGATTGAAGACTATTTTTACTAAGGGGCCTAAAACTTCCACATTGCTCTTAAAGTGCGGTTTAAAAGCTATTCTGTCCCATGCTCAGCGTTAGATGTGATTCCCTCAAGTCCAATGATCAGCGTTAGATGTGATTCCCTCCAGTCCAATGATCAGCTTTAGATGTGATTCCCTCCAGTCCAGGGCTCAGTGTTAGATGTGATTCCCTCCAGTCCAGGGCTCAGCGTTAGATGTGATTCCTTCCAGTCCAATGATCAGCATTAGATGTGATTCCCTCCAGTCCAATGATCAGCGTTAGATGTGATTCCCTCCAGTCCAATGATCAGCGTTAGATGTGATTCCCTCAATTACAGGGCTCAGTGTTAGATGTGATTCCCTCCAGTCCAAGGCTCAGTGTTAGATGTGATTCCCTCCAGTCCAGGGCTCAGTGTCAGATGTGATTCCCTCCAGTCCAAGGCTCAGTGTTAGATGTGATTCCCTCCAGTCCAGGGCTCAGTGTCAGATGTGATTCCCTCCAGTCCAGGGCTCAGTGTTAGATGTGATTCCCTCCAGTCCAGGGCTCAGTGTCAGATGTGATTCCCTCCAGTCCAGGGCTCAGTGTCAGATGTGATTCCCTCCAGTCCAGGGCTCAGTGTCAGATGTGATTCCCTCCAGTCCAGGGCTCAGTGTCAGATGTGATTCCCTCCAGTCCAGGGCTCAGTGTCAGATGTGATTCCCTCCAGTCCAGGGCTCAGTGTCAGATGTGATTCCCTCCAGTCCAGGGCTCAGTGTCAGATGTGATTCCCTCCAGTCCAGGGCTCAGTGTCAGATGTGATTCCCTCCAGTCCAGGGCTCAGTGTTAGACGTGATTCCCTCCAGTCCATGGCTCAGTGTTAGATGTGATTCCCTCCAGTCCAGGGCTCAGTGTCAGATGTGATTCCCTCCAGTCCAAGGCTCAGTGTCAGATGTGATTCCCTCCAGTCCATGGCTCAGTGTTAGATGTGATTCCCTCCAGTCCAGGGCTCAGTGTCAGATGTGATTCCCTCCAGTCCAGGGCTCAGTGTTAGACGTGATTCCCTCCAGTCCATGGCTCAGTGTTAGATGTGATTCCCTCCAGTCCATGGCTCAGTGTTAGATGTGATTCCCTCCAGTCCAGGGCTCAGTGTCAGATGTGATTCCCTCCAGTCCAATGATCAGCGTTAGATGTGATTCCCTCCAGTCCAGGACTCAGTGTTAGATGTGATTCCCTCCAGTCCAGGGCTCAGTGTTAGATGGGATTTCCTGTACATGAGTCACAAGGTTAGGCTGAAGGGGAGAGGAAGGCTTTAGCCTCCCACTGACTGGAAGCAGTATGCCACCAGAGCATGAATTCACCTCAGCCTAAGATAGTCAGGAGGCGTTAGGGAAGGCGATACAGAATCGATGGAAATGAATCAAAGAGTCTCATTCCCGGGGGCCCATAATGGGATGACGTCATGTGGAACGCTAGACCAGCACTCTCAACCCGCTGTCATTGGCCTCTCTGAGGGAAGGGAGGATTGACAGAGAGCTTCAAAGCCTCACAGAGTCAGAGACACACTGTTCTGTCATTGTAATAGATGGACCTCACAGCGCAAAGCTGCAGTAGAGGTGCTCAGAAATCTCAATACTCACGCTCAAGGTTGTTGACCGGGCTACCTTAGCTACACAACTGACTTTGTCTCTTCAAAATGTGGGTGGAAAAAAAATAGCAGAGCTAAATGAGAGCAAATTGAACTGAAACGTGTAAATGTTTACACTTTGCATTCCATACCTTTGCAGTCAACTCAAGCTCATAATTGCAAAGTCATTTCAGTTGTTATTTTTCCAGCTTGTTGTGTCTTCACAAAGCCTGGCATTTCTCCCTCATTAAAGTGTTTCCTCACCTCCCCCATTAACAATTACCTTATACTGACAATACAAATATAATTGCGGGAAAACATAGAAAGTAATTATTCAAACAAAAAAATCAAGAAAGGGAAATTAAAAGGGAAATTAATTGATTTGTATTCGGTGTTATTTTTACATCTCTTTCATGAAAAACCGACTCCTTTGATTTTTTAATTAGCGTCACTGAAAATGAAATGAATTTGGTTGTTGAGCATTCTTGAATATGGCTTATTCAATGAGTATGAGAGCTCTTTAGTATAGACATCTAGAGAGGGTGTGCAAAAGGCTGATATTAGTCTGCTATCCTCTAATCTTATCTGGGGAAGGTTGTGGGAGAAATGTTCCTGTATGCAAAACATTTGGTCCGTTCTGGATGACCACTTCATACGTAGAGCTCAATGGCCAATTCTGTGTCTTTGAGCTTCATGCATTTCTTTTCAGAGTTTGAAAAGAACCTTTCCATAGAACTGATCCAATCCCATCAATTCATATCATATGACTCTGTTTAGCCATTATAATTGCAGGTTTTTAAATGTTTAAAAAAAAAAATGTTTAGTTACATATCCAATCTATATATAGAGAGCTGTTTTTGCAAGTGGATACTGTATGCTTCTCTCCCATGACTCCTACGTGATTCCAGGTGTTGCTGTTCCATTCAACTTGGATCCTTCAAGAAGATGATAAGATGCTAAGGCAGGGATAAAGGCAGCTTTGAATGATGTTACTTCTTTCCAATTGAAGGAGACATCAGATAAATCTGTGCTTATCCTTGTTAGCGAGTCACGAGATCAACAAACTTCAGGCCACCGGAGGAGGTTTGGTAAAGTTGCAACATGTTTTTGGTTAATGTCATGCAACTGTTGGTTTTTATGTCTCTCCCAATATGGTTGTTACTTTTTTACACGATGCAATTGTTTGTATCACTGGGATCTCTTTGCAGTAGGTGACGCAGAAAACTAACAGGCGTTGTGATGGTATTGGCAGATGAGCTGGATGAAAAATGGCCCGACCCCCTAAAGATTTGTCAATGTAGGGCAGATACAGTTATAGACCAGCATTAGTTGAAGCTCATGTTTCTTAAAGCAACAGTGATGTATCCAGACATGCCTTGGAACCTGTTCAAAGTGTCATCTTTCATTGTGCCTCATGACGTGTGCCACAGGACGTGAGGTTTACTCTCACAATATTGTTTTGTCTTCTCTTCCGAGCTTTATTGTTGTTTTGTCTGTAGAGTGACTAATACTCTTTCTTCGAAGCACAGGGATTCAGTTAGTCATCTTGAACTTAACAATTGGAAGTCCTGGATTTCTTCTGAATTTGTGAAGAGCTGAGATATTCACTTGTTCAGAATTGTCGCAACAACTACACTGCTGTACACTGAAAGAAAGCAGCGCCTGCAAACCATAATCACACCCCAAAAACATCCTGCAAGCATTGTGCACAATAGAACCTCTGGTCACAGCACATATTTTACTTATTTAACCAGGCAAGTCAGTTAAGATCAAATTCTTGTTTTCAATGACGGCCTAGGAACAGTGGGTTAACTGCCTGTTCAGGGGCAGAACGACAGATTTGTACCTTGTCAGCATGGGGATTTGAACTTGCAACCTTTCGGTTACTAGTCCAACGCTCTAACCACTAGGCTACCCTGCCGCATATCGATACAAAGCCCACATCCATGCAGAACCTGTCTGCGTTGATGGTAGGTTCTTGCAGTGTATCTTCCCCAGCAGGCTCCTGTCCCTCCCTCTACCATCGCAGGGTGTAAGGGGGAGAGGTGAGTTGAGGTAAACCCCAGCCAGCCACCCTGCAGGACCCACATGGCACTTTACACACGGCCAGGATAATGACACAGCGTGGGCTCTCATCGTTACAGGCAGTCCATCAGGTTTCACTGACAGAGGCAGAGTGAGGCTTTCAAAATGGATCTGGGTAACAGTGGGATCCCCTCTGTCTTGTCCAGCCACTGGAACCTGGAAGGGTTTCACTCAGTGGTGCCCAAAATTCCTGCATTATGTTCAACCAAGTATGTTTGACACGTTGAGGGGATGTTAAACCGTTCGATATGTAGTATGTATGTAGTTCCTATGTAATAACGTTTATTCATTATAATTACCAGAGATATCGGTTTGAGGGTTATGACAAAGTACAATGTGGACTCATAATGAGTAAAATGCGAACAATTGTTGGTATCAAGTAAAGCATTGACCTGTCACATCTGAATGAAGACTTTGACACACCAGAGCCATTCTAAGTGAGCTCTATTACAGTAGATATACATATCTGCACTTCAGGTGTAGTCTAACTCCAACAATACTGTTTTATGGCATTCATTATTTCAAATTCTCACAAAGCCACTCCACTGACAGGCTCCAAAGCATAGAAATATGAATAAATAGAACGGGCTTTCCCATTCAAGCCAATGAAGGCATTATAGGGTGGGCATGGCAGTCTTTGCGAGTGTAGCCAGGATTTTACCAGTAAAATTGCCAGATTTAGAGGTTCCAAGCCTGTTCTATTCATTGTTATTTGTATGATCTAGAGCCCTGCAGGCAGTACAGCTGTTCATCCAAACATTCCTGTACCTGTTTCTGGACACGTTACAGACTGGAATTAAATGACTGGACACCTCTGAATTTCTGAGAGTCGTGTGACTTTTCTACTGTACATCTGATTCATGGGTTGATGCATTTACATAGTGGTGGGTGGATATGGGAGTCCTGGGGCATGACATCTTCCCACCTCCTTACACACAACAGACAGGATGTGGGTGTTCTTCAGCAAACAACATCATCTGCGGTTGTTCACATTTGCTTAACTTTTTAAGTCGTGCAACTGTAGAAGGTCCACTCTGAGAAGATAATCAATGGTGATGCAATACAAAATGGATGCACATGCTGTATAAGAAAAACGGAATGTTACCAACGTTTATGAAAAGCCAAAGGAAAGCCAATACAACAGGAAGGCAGATATAGGAGCAGTCACTCCAATCAGTTTTTGAACAACCTTTAGAAACCTGAAGTATTCCAACACGTTTTTTGGGGACGGCTTGATTGTTAGACCGTTTGTAGATAGCAGTAAACCTCTTTCAGTGTAAAACTTTTTCCCTGGCAAGCTCAAAGCAGGTTAGTTTAGCTCAGCCATCTGAAGATCGTGTAATTGGTCCCTTGATCAAACAGGGTGATTGAACAGGGCAATACAGCTATAGTGTGAAGGGAGATTGGGCACAAATCTTGTTTTATGTTCGTAAAGGATATTGGGATTTGGAATACCGGTACATTGCCATTTAATTGGATGATGTTGTCCATTGGTTGTTGTTCTACTCCGTTGTATTGTTTCTAAAAAGCTATTCCTTTAGAACTGTGGTAAAATCCAGTTTAACAAGGTACTTTACCCTACTGTGCTGATTGCTTTGACATAAATCTCTCCAACAGGAAGCAATTTTCCCTGCAAAATGTATGTTATGCGCAGTTCCAGCTACTTAACCGAAACCAGAAGATGAAATGAAGGCTTGTGTTGCCACACATCTTTTTGTAACTGTCACAACTCTCCATTAGCAAGTCACAGTAATGGAAAGAAAGCAACTGTTTTTCTAACGCCACGGAGATGCTCTCCTGTCACTTCACGTTAAACATTCGAAAGAGTTCACATTTTATTTGAGTTTCTTTTGTGTTTAGGGTTCTAATGAGATGATCAATGAGTTTGTTGAAATGCAAATAAGGTACAGTGTCCTGCATCTGCTGCTGTAGTAGAGGAGAAGCTGTGAACAACATTGACCAAATAGACCTCGTCGAATAAAGGGAAGATATTCACTCCCTCACATGACATGTGTCACGCCTTGGTCTTAGTATTTTGTGTTTTCTTTATCTATTTGGACAGGCCAGGGTGTGACATGGGTTATTGTGGTGTGTTTTTTGTCTTGGGGTTTTGTGGGGTGTCTAATTAGTCTATGGCTGCCTGAGGCGGTTCTCAATCAGACTCAGGTGATTTATCGTTGTCTCTGATTGGGAACCATATTTAGGCAGCCATATTCTGTGAGTGTTTTCGTGGGTGATTGTTCCTGTCTTTGTGTTTGCACCAGATAGGGCTGTTTCGGTTTTCATTATTTCATTTCATTACTTTTGTAGTTTCTGCATGTATAGTTTTTTCTTTATTAAAATATATCATGAATCATCATCACGTTACATTTTGGTCCGATCCTTATTCTACCTCTTCGTCGGAGGAGGAGATAGAAGAACGCCGTTACAACATGGAGTCCCACAGATGTCAGGAAGTTGACGATTCTGATGAAATCTGTCTTCCCTCATTCTTCGTTGCTCAAAAGGGAATAGCACAAAATGCCTGCCTTAAAATGTGACTGTGTAGTAGAGTAAAGATGCACAAAATCCACTTTAATCTTCTGTCAGATATCAAAGCACACCACTGCTATCTCTGGACAGATCTCCTACTTTGAATTTGGTATCGCAAAGACAATTTACTGAAATGTCTGTCAATGGGACATAGGTTTATGTGATCATTCACAGTGGAGTCCAGTCAGCCTGCATTAAAAGAGTCAATGATCACAAAAATGAGGGAAACGTTGATAATATTGTCATGTATTAACAGCCATTTATTTGACATGAAATGCACATAATGTGAATCTATGGTAATGTTTCATTTGATTTCCAAACCTAACCTTTTCTTTGTTTTCCCAATAGGCAACCACCAACATGATTATCAACATAGTCACCTGGATCTTACCCAGGCCCACACACCTAAAATTGGTAAGGATATTCAAGGTTTGCATGTTCACATAAGTACAGTATATATAATATGACTGTGGTTGGTTGCTAATATTTCACTCTTTCCAATGAGTAATAAAAATGTTTAGATAGTAACTAACCGTCTGTAGAGATATATGGTAGATGGAAGTACATTATGGATACTAGCCATGCCCTTTTAAGTGTGAGATTATACTGCCACACAACACACAGTGGCTCTTGGGTATGCTACAAAGATGTCTTCATTTACCCCAATAAAGGTGAGGGAGGATTAAGTCATATTGATTTCCTGAGTTTATGGTTTTATCAGCTCCAGTACGACACATGAACTTTGACTAAATTCGAAATAAGTCAAAATATGCTTTAAAAAAAAATCAAGCAAGGGCAAAACATTTTTTCTTGACGGGAAATGAATAGCTTGGATAGCAAATGAAACGGGGTCTTGTGGAAAATGAATTAAAATGGCATCTGTATGGCTTTCTCAAGTTATTGAAAAACTTCAATTACTTATATTGTGCCTTATCTATTTTCCTAAATGAGACTTTCTATGAAAAGAGAGGTGCTTTTTAGCATGAAATTATTGAGTGGTCACAGCTCTAACACTGCAGTGAAACACCATGAGTTCAGAGAGAAAAGCTATTTGTGCATTGTTGCTAGATGCCTCTCCATCTATCCTACATAATTGGCTAAGAACAAAGTTCATATTTTGATATTTTTACGCTAAGAGGTCTGCACTGAAACGTAACACCATGCTACACTGTCTGTTTCAACATCAGTGGAGTTGTGGACTCCAACCTCATGGCAGGATATTTTTCCAATTGTATGTTTTGAGGCCAACATTTTCAAAGGCAAAGGGACTTTTGAAAGTACCCATAAATAGATAGATCTCTCCAACACAGACACCAAAGGATAGCTTTCAAGGTGGATCCAACCAGAGCTGATTATGAATAACTACTATTGAGAATGGCCACAATACATAGGAATCTGATTACTTTATTTGACTAGTACGATCATTATAAATAGCATAGACTTTCATCAACTAATTTGAAACAGAAAATGTCAGACACATTGGTTTGGTTATTAATACGTACTATGAATAATGTTTGTTATTGTACTGATCCATTTTCTCTTACTTGGATTTGTTATGTAGCCCACAGACAAATGAGACATGGTAAGTAATACGCATATACACCTGCTGTACATGTGTATTCCCTTTCTCTTTTACGTATTGTATATGTCGACCTCTTGTTCTGACAGTTGGTGACAGTGACGTCTTGTATATCGCTGGGGTCAAGGCGGGGGGTCACTCTTCCTTTTTGTTCAGACTGAATGAACCAGAGTTGACACACCAAACTCTCACTTACCTTCTCACTCTGCTCTCTCTCTCTTTCTTTCTCTCTCTCTCTCTCTCTCTCTCTCTCTCTCTCTCTCTCTCTCTCTCTCTCTCTCTCTCTCTCTCTCTCTCTCTCTCTCTCTCTCTCTCTCTCTCTCTCTCTCTCTCTCTCTCTCTCTCTCTCTCTCTCCAGTATCTCTCTTTGTTGGGTTATCTGCAACACACTGTTTGCAATGGTAGAGTCTCATTAAGATCTGTGGTAACGCTTCAGAACCGGACCTTTGTTACACAAAATACACATTCTACTCCCTTCCATCTTTTCTTGCTCACACTCACACTCTCTTTCACTCTGTCTCTGTCTCTCACGGAATGCCTCACTTCTGTTCCACATGGTCCTTGGTGTTGTGTGTCCCTGTCCTCTCTATCACAGTAGTCACCCAGCCCTATTTTTAAACCTGCCACCGCTGACCAGCACCTCAGAGGACTGGTAACGCTCCACCCCACCCTAACGCTGCTAACGCTCCAGCTGCCTGCGCCACGACCACTTGTCCCACATAACCATGGCCACAGCAGGCAGGCAGGCAGCATAGCCACCCGCAATGGTGCCACGCATACTAGTGACAGCTAGCGTGGCGAGTGCACTTACAGTCGCAACCAATCCTAGCACACCAGAATTGCACTCTGAAATAAAAAAATAAAAAACCCACAACAAATCATGTTAAATCCCGGTTAGAAGAGTCGAACATAACAGTCCCCACTTCATCTATCCTCACCCACATACCCCCACCGCACCCACACACCCACACTCTGTATCCCCTTGTCTCCTCCAGTGAAGACCCCCTGTGTACGCGCCCCTCTCTGTGGCATCCTCCAGACTGTCGGCTGTCTGATTGTAGTCTGATTACACTGCGTCAATCTCTCCTGTCTCCCCTGCAGAGAAGCCCCAGCGCATGAACAACATCCTAACCTCGCAGACAGAGCCATACGACCTGGACATGTCCTTCTCACGCTCCTTCCAGAACCTCACCCACCTGCCTCCCAACTACGAACTGGCGGCAATGAGCAAAGCTGACTTAAGTAAATACTCCTCTCTCCACAAATTAAGTAGGTGGTCTTTCATTACATACACCATCATGTTTGTTTGATCTCCTGCCTGGACCCCGCCAGTCCACAGGGGGGAGAAAAGGTTGATCTTAACACATTGTGTTGAAGACCACATTGCATTCAAAGTACTGTGATGCAATAGTAACCCTGTATGGATGCCTATTACAGGGATGCAAACATAAGTCATGAGCACAAAGTCATTGGGGTTATGAGCTGAATCCAGAGGAAGACATCTCTGTGTGTGAGATGGGTTTCTTGAAATGCACAAGCACATGTTAAAGTCACTGGATTCAGCCCCAGTGTCCCCATCTACCGACCCATTGACTGACATTAATTGTCATGTAATTTGGCTCCATCTGTGGCCCGTGTCATGTAGCTAATGTCTGGTAATGACATATTAACAGCCATATCTCCATACCCACATGAGTCTCGACGCCAACAAGATGGGACTAATGTCTCTGAGATGAGATCTGGGTCAGCCCGATTATTATCATTACACTTCCTCTGCATGATGGCTTGACTTTCACCATTCTCCATATCCCCTATGACAGCTGCATGCTCTACAGTATGCTCCTCCTCTAGTATCCTGTGGTTGGTTGCGTTGCATGTGTCAGGTGTCATGCAAAAGCATTAGTTCCTTGCTGCTCGAATGTTCAATAGTGCTGTATTAAAATAAGTAGGGTGTGGTATTCTAGCGCAGGCTTGTATGTTATGCTCAGTGTGGACACAGAGAATCAATGTGACGAAACCTTTGACGCGGACAACATTGATAACAACTGAATTGTCTATACTCAGCAATGTGTTGTACTGCTTCTTCATCTGGTACTGCTCAATAGAAACATTACCCACTGGGCACACACTGGCTGGATCAACATTGATTCCTCCTCAATTCAATGTAATTACATTGAACGTGGAATAGATGTTGAATTGATGTCTGTGCCCAGTGGGTAGATAGAAGACCATAAAATAATCCACCACACTGAAATCACAGAGAGGAATCCAATTAAACAAAAACCCGTTTGAGCTGGGACCCATAAACCCTAAAGTATTGGTCAGAAAAGGGAATATTTCAGTTCTCTACCTACCTAGAGTACAGTGACAGCTCTTCTGAGAGGAGAGTTCCCTCATACCTCTGATAGATGCTGTGGCTTTGTGCAAGGAGAGAGGCTTTGGAAAAACGCCAAAAACGTATATAATGAGTTGCTTTTTTAATGAAACATCTGGAGAGATGACGAAGAAAATCAAATGAATATGGTTCATTTGTGATTCTAAATGCACATACTGTAGTCTGTGTGTGATCCCTCCTCCTCCTTCGTTCTCCCCTGTCCGTCAGACAGGACTGGAGGGAGCCGGGGATGGAGATGGAGGACACGACTCTAAAATAACCTGCTCAGACCCTCCAAGGAGCTAGCGGGTGGAGGGAAGGGGAGGAGGCAGGAGGAATCTTATTTGGCTCGGTCTTCTCCTTCCCTCTGTAATCAACTTAAAAGGCATTAGAACACTTGTCAGAACAACAGAGCCCCTTTAATCCCCATGCCAAGCAAAAAGCTAAATGATATTATTGTGGGCCCCTTTCTCTTACCACGTCTTATCTTAATCCCCTCTAAAGATCCCTTTATAATTGATGTTTCACAAGTTTTTCTACAAGTCTATGTGCATTATGTGATTACTGCTCCGTCTGGGCCGGATGATGGCGTATTGTTGATGATGGCGTACCACAGATGAATATACTCACCACATTGAATCTGGGTGACTGGAGACTTCAGTTGAATTAAGAGTAAGGAAAGGGAAAGGGGATACCTAGTCAGTTAGCCACAGCTAGCAGGTTTGTGGTTTCACCTCACCTTCGAGACCCCGTGCCCTCTCAAAATCAAATGCAAGTTCAAGTGCAACGTCTTATTTGAAGCGGCAAAGAAATGAATCCAGCATATATTTCTTTAACATAAAAGTAAAAAGGAAGGAAATACATTTGTTCTTTGTAACATCATGAGCATGGACACAAAAGACACAAGGTTGACCTGCCTATGGATTGCCTAGTTTAGTGAGCTGTCACACTCCATGCTCGCCATGATAAGAGTTACAAAGTTGCATCTTTCATACTAACAATGTGGCCTAATGCCCTATGTGAATTATTTACAAAAGGCCTAACATTTTTAACAGCAGTTAAAATGTCCAATTTAAATTGATTTTGAAATGTCAAAACTAATGTCAAAACTAGAGTTGGTGGAAATGTATCTGGGTACATCATGAAATCAACCCCTATTTCAACATGGCATAGTATTTTCAATGCAATGATGTAAATTCTAAATTTGTCATCTATAGCCATAGGATATACTGAACCCTAATCCTTATAACTCTTGGCAACGAAGAGGAACTTAAATGAAGCTAAGGGACATGTCATGTCTATTGTGGGCAAGCTATAGTGTTGTTGACATTTCTTACCATAATGTCACACCCAAAGTGACCCCTGAAGAAGAATACAAAACGCTATTGCCAGAAGCCTAACCCAGGTCTTCTTCATTAGTGATGCATGCTGGGGAAAATAAATCCCTTATGGAGAGAAAAAAAAGTGATCTTCTCTATCCAGGCGTGGCATCTATCTAAGGAGGAGGGTTTAAATATCCATACCAAAACAAAATCCTTATCATCCAAATCTTAGTCAAGCACAGTCTTGTCCTGACATTTTTAGACCACCTCTGTGTGTTCCTGAGGCCTTGGGAAATTAGCTTCCGCTGAGGTATCTAACCCCCAGAGATGACAGTTAGTCACAGTAGTTTCAGGGTGCCATCAATCTGATGTTTCCAGGCCCAGCCAGTCTAAAAGCCTGTTTAAAAGTCATTTGAGAGGAGCCTGCCGCTTTCCTCATGCAGATGTAATGACTTTAACATCAGGAGAGTGTTGGCACTCGCTGTAGAGCCCCTCTGCTTTTGGCAGAGTCAAACCACTGGCTACCCTGCAGTGCAACACTCGCATCACTGACACTTTGATTGTTTTGCATCGCGGCAGGCATATAGTCCTTTCTACACCAGAACAGGAGTGGAATTATTGTGATGCGAAAGAGCCCCTGCCTTCTCCTATGAAAGCAGGACAGAAAATGCAATCATAATCAAAGGGGAATTGTAGTAGAACTGCTGAGCTGATCCACTCAGGAGAAGGTATAGAATCATTCTTTATATACAGTGTAATGTTTCTCCTGTCCTTCTCCCTCTCTCCTCCCCCTCCCTCCTTTCCCACTCAGGTGATAAGGACATAGATGAGTACTACATGCGGAAGCGACACCAAGACTTGGCAGGTCGGCAGATTCTGCAGCCGCCCCACATGGTGAAGCTGAACACAGAGCCCCACCAGCAGCACCGTCAGCGGCCTCACCGTGTCCAGAGGGCCATGTCCCAGGACCATGTGCTGTCCCCAGAGAGGACCCCACGCCATGGCTACGGCCTCTCAGCCTACAACATGGGTGTCTCTTCCTACGGCAGCCGCATTCTCTCAGAGGAGCAGCTGCTCTCCGCAGATCGCCTCCAGTCCCAGGACCCCCTGCTCTCGCCGGACAAGATGCTGTCGCTGCGGCGCTCCAACTTCCGGGAGAAGGCCATGTCGCGGGCCATGTCCCATGTAGACATCAACTTTGTGCCCACCACACCTGTCATAGACCGCAGTGAGCGCTACGCTAAGATGCAAAAGATGCACTCCCATCCCACTACCATCAACGACTCATACAACACGCTCACCGTCAACCACCCGACCACCAACAAGAGGCAGCAGTTTGCCTCGCGACGGACACACACGGTGGACCATCTACAGTACATCCCAGGCCACCAGCACAACAACCAGTACCGCACGGCCAGTAAGAACGAGGTAACTGTTTAACGAGAGGGTGGCTGGCCAAGGATTCCTGTGTCAACAGACTGTCAACAGATGAAAGCAGCAGATACTTCCAGAGGTGTGCAACCTCACCTTAGGTCTTCTTTTCAAAGTAGCCAACACATAACCCTTCTTGCTTTCAGCTCAAGCTCTCAGTTTCATTCAGATTTGGATCATCACAACCAGAATCAACCACAAAGACATCAGTACTTTATCTATAGGGCAACATAAGGGCTTTGCACGTTGACACATAAGGAATGCTTTATGTGAGGTTATCTGTAAGAAGACAATTTTTTTTTTTAAAAAGTGGAATTGGAAAGGAACTGGATCAACTTTATAAATATATACATATATTTACTATTTGTATTTTCAGTCCTTGTTATAGCTTTAGAAATTCTTATTGAACTTAACTGGTGTTAGAACTTCAAGAGGTGCCTCTCGAAATTGTTCCCATTTCAACGATGAAGTGGATTTGTTGGTTAAAAAGCACAATTAATGGGTTTCTTTCTCTGTTGGTTTATTCTTGTTTTTTGGTAACGGCCAGCACATATCAGCTTATTAGTGGCTATAGTGGCAATTTCCATTGCATAAATGATTGTAAATAGGCTATATTAGCAGAATTATACACTAAATGAGAAGAGCTGGACAAGTGGAATTGTTGAGTTTCTACCCAAGAGTCTACAGTCTTTTCACAATTAAAGATCACAATTTCAGATTAGTCCAACCCCTCAACAAATACTTGATACTAACAAACATGTTCAATAATGTGTGTGCGTATGTGTGTATATTTTTGTAACTGTGCTTGTAGGATGATTGTGTATGGCTAGGGTTGAATCAACCTCATGCCACTGTTAATTAGCAGCTTTAGACTGTAGGCACACTACTCCACAGGTGACTATGTAAACTAATGCTTCTTTCAATAGCTTCATTTTCTGCACTCATTCCCTCGCTATATAATCCAAGTGGATGACATCCATTTTGTTTTGAGTTAGGAAAAGCTGCTTTCATTTTGATATACAGTATTGTCGTATATTTGACTCCATTCGTCAGAGTTGAAGAATAATAGTTGTTGTTATATGTTTACAATTGTTACATTGTTGCAGGTGTGTTGACGTACCTGAAACAATCGACAAAGAGGACATCAATATAATCACTAGCTAAGCAAGGATTAAAACTGTGATTCTTATGTCCAGATGTTTTCATTAAAGCAATGCCTTATTGTGTGGAAGCCCATACTCATGTTCTTAATTGTACAATCACGCTTGTGTTTTTATGTCTTGTGTCTAACATGTTGATGCGTAACCAACTTTTTATGTCATTTTTTTTCATCATAGATGATTTACCAGCACTATAGAAGCACAGAAGGACAGAATCAGTTTCGGTGATATACCTCAGAAATGATAGGGCACACATTTTACAAGGATGAAATTCTTAAATTAACAAAAATGTTCTTTGAAAAGAAGCAAAGGAAGTGATTATTTTAAGCAAAAAAAATTAAGAAACTAGAATTGAACAAAATATTTCACATGATAAAAAAAATGTCTTCCACATTTTCAAATTCATCCAGACTTCTTTGTGGACTCCCACTGTGTCCTCTTATACTTATAGAGTAACAGACCCATCAAGTACATGATTTGTCATTGTTTTTACTTTTCAACTATCTCTTCAGTTAACAAGAAAGTCAAAATATTATTGTAAAATCCTGGGTCATGGAAATGGGTATATAGACATTTACTGTAGAGATGTTGTTATATAAATTTGCTGGTCATTAACAATTTCAAACATTGTCACTGGTGTACTACCTTAAATGTTAGGAGCTTGCATAATATTGTTACAACTTGTGCAGTGTGTCCATATTTAAGACTTGATTTTGCTTAGAATTTGTCATTACAACAGAGGCTAACATTGCAATTTTTCTTAGCAAATTATATGCTTATATCATTATATGCCTAGCTATACTATACTGTATGTTCACATGCAATGTAGACACAGTAGAAATTGATGCACTTGAAATATTAAGAGCAATTATTACACTAGTTTCAAGCCCCTGTATCAGCTAAGATATTGAGAGGATGGCAACTAAAATGTCATTTCTTTTGAGGTTCAATTTAAGGCCAGAGTACCAAAAGAAACCGTGATAGTTCAATATGGAGTTTCATAGTCCTTGTCAAGCTCCAGTGATAGTTCAATATGGAGTTTCATAGTCCTTGTCAAGCTCCAGTGATAGTTCAATATGGAGTTTCATAGTCCTTGTCAAGCTCCAGTGATAGTTCAATATGGAGTTTCATAGTCCTTGTCAAGCTCCAGTGATAGTTCAATATGGAGTTTCATAGTCCTTGTCAAGCTCCAGTGATAGTTCAATATGGAGTTTCATAGTCCTTGTCAAGCTCCAGTGATAGTTCAATATGGAGTTTCATAGTCCTTGTCAAGCTCCAGTGATAGTTCAATATGGAGTTTCATAGTCCTTGTCAAGCTCCAGTGATAGTTCAATATGGAGTTTCATAGTCCTTGTCAAGCTCCAGTGATGGTTCAATATGGAGTTTCATAGTCCTTGTCAAGCTCCAGTGATAGTTCAATATGGAGTTTCATAGTCCTTGTCAAGCTCCAGTGATAGTTCAATATGGAGTTTCATAGTCCTTGTCAAGCTCCAGTGATAGTTCAATATGGAGTTTCATAGTCCTTGTCAAGCTCCAGTGATAGTTCAATATGGAGTTTCATAGTCCTTGTCAAGCTCCAGTGATAGCTAAAACAACAAAAAAATGGCTGTAAAACTATGTCAGAGCAACAAGAGAATTGAGCAACGAAAAAATGACATTTGATGGCCCTGACTCTGACATGGTGGGAGCTGCAACACTGTGTTATACTGACGTTGCACCACCAGAATCTTACAGACATGTCTCTAAGCAACCATCTATCTGGCTCAAATACATCCACCCCATCGCAGAGCTCCGGCTCAGTTTTTATCGTAGGTTCTGAGACTAAGGTGCTGCTAAGTTGTTCTGTCCCATGATCTATCTGCTGTAAAAGCTCAGTTTACTTTTGTTGCAAATATTCCTTGCCATTTATTAAGCTTGTATTTTTATGTGTCAATGTGGTATGAATGAAAATTCCTTTGTGTCTTTGTTGCACAAACAATGGAGGACTCATTTAAAAAGCTTCAAAGCAAGCAGTATACGACTGTTCCTGTGCAAATGTTTTTGTTTACAAATGAATTATTAAAGCACATCCCATGTGTATTGTGCAAAACAATAATCCGTTTAGTAAATATGGAGTCTGGGGGAATTTTTTCACATGTTCATTTAAACAATATTCATGAATATTCGTGAATTGGTTATATTGGTATTATTATTTTTTATGGCTGAGGTATAAACATATATTAACTGTTTGTAAAGAATGACAGAACTATAACCCACATCTACTGTATATATGGAATTATACAACTTGTTTGACAGTCTAATAAATGTATAAACCTAAACAGCATATACCCCATAGATATAATACTATGGACCCCCAGGTTAAGTTACAAATCGTTGTTATCCTGTCACCTATATTAACTAGACTAAATGCTACTCTGAAATTTTTGCAAGAAGTTGCCCAAATTGCAACCTCACCCACAAGGTCTTACACACCACACATTTGGAATACACATGAAACAAGATAAAGAAACGACATCTTTATCCAATGCAATGCATTGATGACAAGACATGCTATAGTTTATCCCTTTGTCATTAAATAAAGCTTCCAGTCAATTTGCCGTTTGCATTTCCACTGTCGCAGTTTGCATAATTCTATTGGTATGTAAAAGTTGATAACTACACATTAATGATTCAAATCAATAGGGGAGCATTATCAACTATTTTTTCCCCTCCACTTCTTCTGAGAGCTTGAATCTACTGTACTGTACTATCGACAGAGGTCATTGACCTAATGGCACTCACCGTAACAACAGGTACATTATGACTGCCATTACTCTGATGACACACATATTAATACCCACTGTTTCCAGAACAGCCAGTACAATTTCAAAACCTCTTTAAATTCATAGAGTCAGAAGAAAACATTTCCTCGCAACATGAAAACAAAAGCCTTGTGGTTACAATTGTGTACAGATAAATGGGAAACAGCTATGGTTTTCACTTTGTGTCGGACCCTCCCATTTGCATTTAGATGGGAAAAGGTCATGGCTATTGGAACATGTGAGGTAAGAAGGAAACAGCAGTGGTCAGACACATTAACAGACAGAAAGGAAAATGAATAAGCGCAAATTGGTCCATGGCAGAGTACATTAACCAACTGAACTTGTTTTTCCACTAATAGTTTTTAAAATGAAAAAAAAGGTCCTGCCAAAAACGAACTTAGGATCAATTCGATCAGTCTTTTGTTGCTGAGATTTTTCCTGCACCGCTTCAGGATTGACATATATTCACTGAAAACCCACACTAACAGTATTGCATTTTCATGTAGTCTACTTTTGACCAGCTAATAGCCTAACCACCAATCAAGCAACATTATAGAATAAATGTTCACCTCCTGTTGCTGCAGGATTATTTTGCTCTGACAATATAGGTCAAACATCAGTATATTCTAAGCCATACAACTCAAGGGAGTTCTCTGATATCAGAGAAGTTGTGGCTTTACCTCAGGGTAAACAGTTCAAAGGAAATGCCACTGCCAACAGGAAAACGGCCATGTTGTTTCTGCCATGGCACTTGTCATTCACTGCACATTTTGCCAGACTACTGCTTTGAGGCCAGGTTTTTTATGGAGTGACCTTTCTATCCTTCTGGGAAGAATTTGAGCAACATGACAACTTAAGAGTATGACAGACTTCTCGCTGTATTTCATTCCTCTGTATTACAGTTGGACCTGTTGGTTAAGCTGACTTGTGAGGTGAAGGAATTCAGAGAACTGGGGTTGACCTTCTGTCTCAGCACCTACGTACCTGATCAGATCAGAATCCACAACACCATGGAGAATAGGCTGTCTAGGATTGATAGCACAGTACAGGGAAGGAATACTATGAGGAATGGAGACGGGGGTACCACACTGCCCTGTCACTTATAGTAAAAACAAAAATGACAGGTGTTGACCAACCAGAACGGAAATAGTAGCCATTTCCTCTAAAGCAATTACACTTTAATAACCTATTCAGAAACATAGCAAAGATTGGACAACATTTATTGGATGTGTGTAATGTATGGGTCACCACTACAGCTCCAGGGCTCATGGGTACAATGTAGGCTATGAATGTGGGCAACATGTAAATGCAGAGAGTAAGTGTCGGTGCTAAGGGAGGCCTGTGTGTGAGGCGTGTTAACAGCATGACATTCAACGCTGACCAGCCGACCATGTGTGTCAGATGATGAATGCACCAAATGGGGCCCGGCACTGCTCCCAGCACCAACTCCCCAAAGCTCACACACAGCCCCACACAGCCCCACACAGCCCCACATAGCCACACACAGCCCCACATAGCCCCACACAGCCGCACACAGCCCCACACAGCCCCACACAGGCTGAAAGTATTGATCCCCCCCAACACTGCCTCGCCACCACTTAAATGAGAGCAGTCAATTGGATACCGTGCAGGCTTGTAGGCGGCCAAGGTATTCTCTCTTGGGAATGGTGTGGTTGGGTGGAGGAAGGAGAGGGGAGAGGGTAGAACGAGTGTAACTACAGTTGGTGAGGTTTGGTGTTGTAAAAGCCTTTAGGCGTCTATGATGATGTTCGACTTTCAGTTAAAACAACAATGAACCTTCAGTCAACTCAAGCCATCGGCCACTCAGCTGCTTAGCCAGCCAGAACTTCCCCTCATCGAGTGGTAAATTAATGGACGATCATGAGAAGTGGCTGTATGCAGGTAATGATACATAATGGATATACTATTAGGGTCATTTCATGATGAGGCTTGACGAAGCGCCACCAGACCACGGGCGGCCAACCATGTTCTCTCATATCGTTGATCTGGGACCTCATCACCTTGGCTGCTTTCAGCCACAGTGTGAGGTTAAGAGCCTACTGTGAGAGAGGACTAAGTGGGAAAGGGCATCTGCCCAGCAAATGATGATGATGATTACTGTAATAACCCTAATTACAACAATCAGGGGAGTAATTATGGAAAACCTTTCTACTGTACAGCTCATGAGAATAGCTGTTCAATGGAGCACTGCAGTAAGAGAGAGGGGTTTAGGAGAAACCACATTACATAGACCATAATAATAAATAAAGCGTCATCACATAAACATTACAGCCGTGGGTTTCATCCTTGTAGCTATGTTGGTTAATATATTAAAACGTTACCTTGGGGTAAATTGAGCCAATGGCCATAGGGTGTAAGGTGAACCAATGTTTGAGCCAATGGCAAGTTGAGCAAATTGAAGTGTTTTCTTCCCAGGTGTAATGTAAGGCATTATCGCTGGGATATGAGGTAACAACTGGGCCTGGCCAATGTGAAAAGTGTTTTTTAAAAGTACAATGTCTTTGTTAGGTGTTAATCCTGTGTTAAAATATGCTTAAAATTATTAAAAGACCAAAAAGTGATTGTGGTCATGTTGAATTGTGTCTGGGAAATAAAGACAGACATGGTTTTAAAAAGGTTGATTTAAAATTTAATTCAATTTGTAGGCGACTCAACTCACCCTGTCCTAGGCTCAATGTACCCCGTACCCAGAGTAAGTTGTGCCAATAGATCACTTTTTGGGGAAAAAGTTTATCGCAAATCCATAGGACCTGAATCGACAGTCTTAATGTAGGAAAACACTTCCTATTAGTAGCAAGTAGCCTAGTCAAAGAAGCATCAATGCAATGTTGGCACACACTATTTTGTTACAGACCAATTGAACAAAAGTAAACCTTGAATTTGTAGATTTTAAATGTTCCTGTAGTGGCCAGGGTTGACCTATTTTAAGAAATTCCATTGGTTGGTCAATATAAAACCTCAGATCTTTGATAGGCTGATGAAGAATTTGTTTAGGGTTAACATACAGTATGTCATGTCATCTGATGGGACCAGCTACAATTTAGCGTTCTGTCACATGCAAGTAAATCAAGTCTGCAATGCATTTTGTACAGGAGAAAATGTTTAAATGTAAATGTTCTCTTATGTTCGCAAGTAGGCCTATGGACCTCATGCATTTGGGTCAGAACACTCATAGAGATATATTACATCATATGGTGTTACATTATATTAGCACCTTTCTGACACATGAAATTCCTATATCAAATACAGTGGAGGGGGAGGTTTTTGTCAATGTGCCCTTGGGCGGGGCGCTTGACCCTGGTTGCTCCTGTGGGTCGCTCCGGATGAGTGTCTGCTAGATGACTGAATGTAATGTAAATGTTGAGTGGCTTCACTGCAGGTAGATTGTATATTTTAAAATTCCCCCCACCCCACCCCCAAAAGAAAAGAAAAAATAAATGCATCTAAATATATGCATGTTCGTCTCTGTTTCAGCACCAACTGGTAGATTAAAAATACTCTGATTTTGTAGATTATTGAAGCACATTTTGGGGTGAGGAAAGTATGCATGAATCATTAAAAAAACAGGTTTGGTGAGCCTTTAAACACAAAGTATATTGATTAATCAGGAATACGGTGTTTGGCTCATCATGAAAGTTGTCATATTCAAGTTCAAACCATTAAATATTGGAAGTTGGAAAAAAGTGTACAATAAAGGATGAACAATAATCTTATGAATGTACCTTAATCCACACTAATCATGGAATTGTGACGTCAACGGTCCAGTAGTTGTGAACCGTCCACCAGGCTCCAGGTTTAAACTGCTACATGTGGTCTGAGTTCCATAATGATTCAAATAGGCTATGTGTCCCCATTTATCGCACAACGTTAGCTTAATATGATCCAGTATTGCTAGCAATCCTCAGGAACATGCACAGGTCGACAGAGGAAAGAAAGGTAAATGGAATGGAATGATGCCAAATGTAAGCTACGAATTGAAGAAAACTAACGCTAGTTAGTCATAGTTATAAATGTATGTGGGTATTACTGACGGTGGCTCCTGATAGTGGCTAAAATGTAATATGATATAAATTGTAAAATGGATTAAAGTCCGGGCATATAATTTTAACATTCTAAAGTGCATTCATCAACTCGGCAGGTTCAGCCCTACAGAAGCCTCTGGCTTGGGTCTCCGAAATTTCATCCACGCAAATTATGAGGGCATACAATAAAAATTCTGAATAATGGCACAGCTATTTATAGCCTACTTCACTTTGGAAATGGGGCCGCCACACATGTCATGTTAATATGATTTTCAGTTAGCTTCCATATGACTGGTTTCACATTCGTCTCCAGGGATCATAGGGAAGAATCATCTAAAACAATTGCTATGTGTATTTACAATCCCCTTCTCCAAACAGATGACTTATTTAACTAGCTCTTATCAACAGCTCTTATCATTTTATAAATTACAGTAAATTACAGAAAAAATTAAGTAGATGCTTTTTCCACTGCTTTTTCTACAAAGTTGGTGGAATTATGAGGGAATTAAGTCAGGGTCAGAATACGACATATCTGTAGACACACCTCCACCACACCTTCATTTCTTAGATCTACACCCCGACCGAATAGTGTGTGAATAGCATGCTATTCTTATGCTTCAATTCAATGTCAGAATAGGCATAGAGTGAAAAGTGCAGTGGTGACCCGTCATTCGTGGCAGGTGGGGCAGAGCCGTCATTCTGGGCAGGTGGGGCAGAGCCGTCATTCTGGGCAGGTGGGGCAGAGCCGTCATTCTGGGCAGGTGGGGCAGAGCCGTCATTCTGGGCAGGTGGGGCAGAGCCGTCATTCTGGGCAGGTGGGGCAGAGCCGTCATTCTGGGCAGGTGGGGCAGAGCCGTCATTCTGGGCAGGTGGGGCAGAGCCGTCATTCTGGGCAGGTGGGGCAGAGCCGTCATTCTGGGCAGGTGGGGCAGAGCCGTCATTCAGAGCAGGTGGGGCAGAGCCGTCATTCAGCAGGTGGGGCAGAGCCGTCATTCAGAGCAGGTCATTCGGGGCAGGTGGGGCAGAGCCGTCATTCATTCTGGGCAGGTGGGGCAGAGCCGTCATTCTGGGCAGGTGGGGCAGAGCCGTCATTCTGGGCAGGTGGGGCAGAGCCGTCATTCTGGGCAGGTGGGGCAGATCATTCAGGTGGGGCAGAGGTCATTGGGGCAGAGCCGTCATTCTGGGCAGGTGGGGCAGAGCCGTCATTCGGGGCAGGTGGGGCAGAGCTGTCATTCGGGGCAGGTGAGGCAGAGCCGTCATTCAGGGCAGGTGGGGCAGAGCCATCATTCGGGGCAGGTGGGGCAGAGCCGTCATTCTGGGCAGGTGGGGCAGAGCCGTCATTTTGGGCAGGTGGGGCAGAGCCGTCATTCGGGGCAGGTGGGGCAGAGCCGTCATTCAGGGCAGGTGGGGCAGAGCCGTCATTCGGGGCAGGTGGGGCAGAGCCGTCATTCAGGGCAGGTGGGGCAGAGCCGTCATTCGGGGCAGGTGGGGCAGAGCCCCACATGTTTTGAGCACCACATTTTTGGGTTACCTGTTTTGTCATATATCAGTTTGCAAACAATGTAAAAATATATATATAAAAAAATCATTGAGTTAATAAAACCGCATACAAAGATGGTCTATTTTATGCCTTTAGTAAGGCAGCTCAAAATGCAGGTGTTTCAGCCTAGCTCAGTGCTTTATGTGGTGGTGGGGCAGCCAGCGGAAAATATGGAGCATAGGGGTTGGTAATGTTTTCTAGTTGCATCGTGATTGGCTCAGTGTTCTGTCACTCATGGGACACTACGTCACAGCCAAATCTAAGGGTAGGGCTCAAAAGATCAAGCCCTATAGAGTTACATTAGAAGTGCTCAAGGTCATTGGCCACAGAAAAAAAATATGTCAAATCACGTTATATCTACAGTAGCTTTTATTGGACTGATCATGTCAACATCAAACTTTCAAAATCTTAGCTAGCAGGCATCATCATGAGTCAAGTCGACAATCTACTGGCAAATCCTTTTTAATCCTTGTCATATGAAGAGAAATTATAGATAAAACGTATCAGTGGTCATTGGCCATTGGACATTACACAACAAGTTTGTAATCGCAAATTCAACAATGCGTGGTTTGGATGGAATCAGTGGCTAACTGCAAGCATTGCACAAAAATCACTAGCCTGCTATTCAGTAGAGTGTGTGGTCCTAAGTCTGGGTTTAGGGATCTCTTTTCCAAGCTTAAAATGATAAACATCCAACATTGGCAATGCTGTCAATCCAGCATGACTTCTGCCGCGCTCAAAACAACTGTTAACTCTGAACTGGGAAATCTGACTTTAGTGAGTTCAAGACAACTGGGAACTCAGGAAAAAAAACTAACTCTGAGGAATTGTAAGTCGGGAACTCTGGCCTCTTTTTAGAGCTACGACCTGAAGATCACTGGGGTCATCATGATTCTACCTTGTTTTTTTTCTAATTCCTAGTTGTCTTGAAAGCCCCATAAATCCAGAGAATGCAGACTTTGATGGCAAATTTGCCCACAAAGGACGGTCGCACCATCTTCCTGTTCAAGTGAGCACAGCACAATAAGTCCAAAAATGTATTGTCTGCTGCTGCATAAATGATGTAATATGCCAGGGAGATATGTATACTCATCCCCTTGTGCCATAGTTTGTACATCTCAATTGTCAGTAGAAACCACATTTGTTAAAGCAAGTCAGACATATCAGGAATGTTTTTTTAAAGCAGTAAATGAGGCTGAATGAACTGTTTCGCTGCCAGATTGGCTCCGCTGATAGGCAGGTGTAGCAGTGGTAAGGGACTGCTGTTGGAACTCTGCTGTTGGGACAGCTTTATGTAGGTCCTAACAGCTTGTGGGCACAGTTTGTCACCGTTATAGTACAATTAATGTATTGTTTAGTCTTGTGTTGTGTAGTGTAGTGGCTTTGCTGGCATGCATTCCCCCTCCCCCAAAAATGGTTTGCCCCACCAAGATTTATATGCTAAAATCACTACTGGAAAAGTGCATAAAAAGGGAATTACGTTGCATTTACATGCACTTAACTCAGGTCGGAATTCCCCCTTAAGGGTTAACTCATGTTTAACAAAGTCAGTCATAAATTCTGTAATGTTGTGACTCAGAACCTGTTAAAACAACTGCAGTCATATGGATTAATTATGCATGTACTGCTGAAGTCAAAAGTCTCGCAATTGCTTACATTTCTCCACTCTCGACTTCTCCACTACTCAGGAAGTGTTTTTAATTATTGTCAGTGGTTTCTGCCACCTTAATGAATACGCTGTCTGCTTTGTCTTATTGACAACCACTTCCATTAATCACCACACATACATACACAGTCCACAATTCACTCTCCATCTGGTCCTCCTCCTCTCCCTCTCTCTCTCTCGCTCTCTCTATTTTTCTCTCTTCTCACTTCTTTCTTTCCTTTCATCTTTTTTTATCATAGCAAAGTCACTTTGAATTTCCTTGCTAAACTTCAAGTCAGGAGCTTCACCTCCCATCCAGACTTCACATGGCCAGGGTCAAGCAACAGATCAATGCACCTCAGACTGGAGATGAGGCAATCCCTCAAGTCATTGGTGTGTGATTGGCAGATATTTCCATTTGATTATATGGCAGCAAGAATCATTCAACGAGAAGGCCCCACTCACCTTATGATGCAGGAACATCATCAGGAATGTGATCAACCACTAGCATGCTATTTTGTTAACAACAAACTGATATGTGTCATTCCTTGGTGGGTATTTTCTTTACCGTTTCTTATGTAATCCCAGGCAGGTAAATACATAAAAACCCATTTGGAATACTATAAAGTGAGCTCCAAAGGTATTGGGCCAGTGACACAATTTTTGTTGTTTTGGCTCTGTACTCCAGCATTTCGGATTTGAAATGATATAATGACTATGAGGTTAAAGTGCAGACTGTCAGCTTTAATTTGAGGGTATAGCCTAGTAAGGCATTTCTCGTTTCATTATAACTTAACTTTGAGTAATTATTTATAGGCATGTTGTTGAAGTGCTGTTGTTGATGTGTTGTTGAAGTGCTGTTGTTGATGTGTTGTTGAAGTGCTGTTGTTGATGTGTTGTTGAAGTGCTGTTGCTGATGTGTTGTTGAAATGCTGAGTTCTCCTGCCAGCCTGTAGCGCGTCACAAACGCTTCACAATTGATTTCGTAAATGGCAGGCTATAGCCTTGAAATAATAATATTATAAACAAAATGATTTATTTCCGTTTCTTCTTAGGCTATCTGGCTTGCTCCTGACTGATGTAGAGTCAGTATGTTGTTATATAGCCTGTTGAAATGTCAAACATCAATTGATAGTGACAGAGTCACACATTACTTCCCAAGCAAAGTACATGTTTTATCTCCTATCAACGGTTGTAGTGCAGCCTCTGAATATCATAGAGACAATTCCTAGATATCTTATATGCATCTGTCACATCTTTCGCCACATTGTACAGCTTGTTTCTTACTTAAAACATTGCGGACTAAAGTGTTGTTCCAGATCGCGTTATATAATCAGCCATTTCCTCACATACCCCCCCAATTCAGCCCTGGTTTTAACTCAACACACCAAGCTCTTCACTGACACTGGGATATTAAAGGAATGCATGGAGACTAGGGTTGAATAGCAGGAACTGGGTTACCGAGATTTACCACCCAAACCCACCCCCTTTTCCAGGAATAAATAACTGAGAAAATGGTAAATTATAATACATCATTTATATGAACAGCATGATGTAAAATAGAACTGTTAAATCGTTAGCAATGTCAAAATCTGGCTTCTCAATGGCCTTCTCTCTGCTATCTGCATGATCAGTCATCAACGCCCAGGGTGGGGACAGAAAGCACATCTCAGTCTGGAACGCAGTTCACAATGCATTTAACCTACCATCTCATCATGGTAACTTTTTTTCTTGTGACTGGTAGGCCTGCATTTTCTGCAGCATGGTCTATGCTACAGTAATACAATATAATATAATATTGTAAACATACATTTTTTGATTGCAGCTGCAGAGTTTTAAAACAGCCTATCACACGCCGGCTTCCACCCGGTTACGTAACCCTGCACCTTAGAGGCTACTGCCCTATATACATAGACATGGAATCACTGGCCACTTTAATAATGGAACACTAGTCACTTTAATAATGTTTAAATCATTTTTACATACTGTTTTATTCATCTCATATGTATATACTGTATTCTATTCTACTGTATTTTAGTCAAATCCACTCCAACATTGGTCGATCTAATATTTATATATTTCTTAATTCCATTCTTTTACTTTTAGTTTAGTGTGTATTGTTGTAAAATGTTAGATACTACTGCACTGTTGGAGCTAGGAACATAAGCATTTCGCTACACCCGCAATAACATCTGCTAAATATTTGCATGTGACCAATAAAATATGATATGACTTTCTCTCTCCATCAATTCCATTCAAATTGCATCCAATATATATATATATACATATAGATGTCCTAGATGACCTCTTTCAGGTAATACATTCAATGCAGTATTATCATAATATTTAGCTAATAAATGATAGGTTATGCATATTAAGCTTCTAACTTCTCCCTCTCTCTCTTTCTCTCGGAGGACCTGAGCCCTAGGACCATGCCTCAGGACTACCTGGCCTGATGACTCCCTGCTGTCCCCAGTCCACCTGGTCGTGCTGCTGCTCCAGTTTCACGTGTTCCGACCCTGCTGACACTGCTGGTCATCTATAAAGCGTCTGCTAAATGGCATATATTATTATTATTATTATTATTATTATTTGAACATCTTGGCCATGTTCTGTTATAATCTCCACCCGGCACAGCCAGAAGAGGACTGGCCACCCCTCATAGTCTGGTTCCCCTATAGGTTTCTTCCTAGGTTCCGGCTTTTCTAGAGAGTTTTTACAAGTCTCCGTGCTTCTACAAATACATTGCTTGCTGTTTGGGGTTTTGGGCTGGATTTCTGGACAGAACTTTGTGACATCAGCTGATGTAAGAAGGGCTTTATAAATACATTTGATTGATTGATTGATTGATCTAACATTCTCAGCCCTTCGGCACAGGATTTGCATCGCTGCTGAGGTCAGCGATCAATCTTTCAGTGGGTTAGGGTTCACTTATTAGTGAGGGAATGGGTGGCACCACATCTGACAGCTTGCTCATTATTATGATTACTAGCTATTTAAATGTATGTAAAGTTTGGTTTGTTGGAAGCAGTACAAACCATTTTTATCAGTTTATAGATGTCAATGAATCATCAATGCTGGATCAGTAATGTGGGAGTAGGGCTATCAATTTGAATTGATTAATCAATGTTATTGATTAATCATACCTGTATAGGCCATTTGGGAATTAAACTTTAATTAACCTGAAAGCGTCGCTGTATCTCGGTTAATGTGGGAACGTTTAAATTGTCTCATTGGTTGGAACAAACTAATTTGGTCCTTATCCAAATGATCAACCTGGAAGAAGGTTTGTTTGGCAATTTAACTTCCTTGTTAAATTGAATGAGACAACATATCCAGTCAGTTGAGATTGGTTGGATATCATACAGTGTAACCCGTTGTAACAGAGGTGAGAAGGCGTGTGCCCTCACATGAAATGTTTTTTTCAAAAATGACTGGCGAACCTTCACCACCAGTGGTCACTTATCCCTGAAAGCTGAAATCAACGGGATTTCCACACGGTGCAGGATTTCAGTGTGAACAAAGGAAATATGGCTGCTCTCCCTTTTTTAGCTTAGCTACTAGTGCAAAGCTAGCCCTTGTACAGGAATCCCATTTTCAAGCACAACAGGGTTCCCTTCATCAGACTCAGGTAGCATCAGGCTGGAATTTTCATGTCAATCAAAGCTCTAATCAAATCCAAATATACAGTAGTTATTTGCTTTTGAATGACACTTCTGGTTTTGTCAGGAAATACCGGGAGAAAAGTGATTCATTTTCAGGGTGGAACATTTGTAAAATACCAGGAAAATATTAAACCCTAATGGTGACTGAAGGACTTGGCTGACAAAATCTATGGATAGTCAACTATAACTTTGTCTGTGAAATATTTTATTGAATAGGAAGAAATAGACTCCTTTACAAAGCCCTCACGTTGTTAATAGCCTAAAGTCAAATTAAAATGAAGACTGTTTAAATGAATTAGGCCTCCTCGAATTAGCCTACTTTTAGCACCCATGTGCTCTCATCTCAGCGACTGCCGCTTCATAGTAATAAAGTAAAGTAGTAAAGTTATGTAAAATACTAGAATATGGCTTATTGTGAGGTCAATAACTCTGATAAATAGCTTCATTGTGGGCAACGAAACATATTGTTTTTATTTTAATTCATTATAGGTGTAGCATGCTTACCTCTGGTCCGCATGCTTACCTTCGGTCCTCCTTCTCATCTTCACACTCTCCCTCTCAACCTGAACAGGACATCAGTCGGCCTAGTCAGCGTGCACAGATATTGTTTCTTTTTTTGTTGTTTTTGTTGTCGCCTCCTGAAGTGCCACCATACACAGCACAATCATTGGTTTGGCAGTACAAAGCAAGAGAAGGGCAAGCTGAGGCTCATAATTGGGAATTGCAGTGTGTAAAGTAGTGTAGCCTATTTTATATACACGATCCCAGCAGCTCAAAAACTCGGGAAGGAAGTACAATTTCTTAGGAAATGTCTTCTCCGAGCATGCTCTTCGTATAACCTAGGCCTATAGCCTATAGAATAGGCTATGGATCATTTAATTGAGACCACACTAGGCACAGTTGATATTGCGCGCCCAGTCGAGAATCAGGGATGTGGAGCATCATCGGGCAATAACCAACTAATTCTCAAACCCTGAGCATTTAAGTGGGCTCCTGAGTGGCACAGCAGTCTAAGGCACTGCATCTCAGTGCAAGAGACTTCACTGCAGTCCCTGGTTCAAATCCAGGCTGCATCACATCTGGCTAAGTCCCTTAGGGCAGCACACAATTGGTGCACAGTGTCATCTGGGTTTGGCTGGGGTAGGCCGTCATTGTAAATAAGAATTTGTTCTGACTGACTTGCCTAGTTAGATTTATAATGTTTAATCAACTACATAATCCTCCCCCGGACTAAATTTAAAAAATATCATTTTCCTCCAGGTAACTGCTGTGTAAATTTCCATCTCTCCTTAACTAAGCAGGATTGTTTAAATCAACTACACTGTTTATGATGGTAACAGAGGAGCAGGGGAGCTGGGACCTGTTTCCTCTGTCTAAAGAGACAACTAAAGTGCAGGTGTTGGCCTCCATGTAGTTTAATATGCTGTAAATGGAGCGTCCACAGCACCTTCCTCTGTCAACAAGATGTGGGACTAACCACCAACAGAGGTGTTTTTCATTGTATGTGTGTGTGCGTGTGCGTGTGCGTGTGTCTGTGTGTGTGTGTGTGTGCGCGTGAAGAGAGAAAGAGAGAGAAATCCTCTCATGACTCACTGTATTACATAACTTCTTGTGGTTCCACTTGTGTGCACAGCATGCAACAAACACATTCTCATCAAGGGCCATGAAGGTCTTAAGAAGTGTGTTAACTCTCTATTTTTTTTTATTTGCAAAGGGGGCAATTTACTTTTGCAAGAGCTCTCTGCTAGTTTAACAGCTCCCCTCTACGGCAGAACAATTTCATCTAGGGAACTAGGCTGAGATCCCTCAGAGGAATTCACTGCGGAAGCACACAAACGGAAAAATACTCTTGTTCCCTTTTAAGTTTCTCTAAAGCAAACAACGCTGAAATGCCTCCAGCAGATCGGTAGTTTAAAAGTTCAAATCCAATCCATTAATCAACAATGCTGGAGTGGAGAGTACAACATGAGGCCTAAGACCCATTCACCAAGCACTGGGTATATTTAACACACACACACGCACACACAAATGCACACACAGGTTTATGAAATTCAGCTAGAATGTTTGGCATATATGCACAAAATTACACTTCAATCTACCAAAACTCCTATGTCCCCATGTCCCATTTCACTATTCCCTGTGCAACAAATATCCGACTAACATTTGAGCAGATTGCATAGTAAACTTTGAGGCGGTCTAACCATTTCGCCTACACAATGAACATCCTGTTATCTCCCCAGTTGTAACTGACATAGCAGTATTGTGGTACACACGGTCTACACGTGTTGGACCCACCGTTCTGCCACCACACCATGATAATAGGTGTGAGATGAACGGCAGGTCTCACAGGGCGAGGCGTCCTAGATTCTGAAGACACTCCGTGACCTTGATTTCTGCAGGAGTGAAATCCATGGAGTGCGGATTATTAAAAAGTCTAAACACCACGGCTAAAAGACTCAACCTTCCTTTGTCACTCTTTCACCATTATGAGTCCACACTGGAGAACACACCTTTCATCTTCTCTTAATTATCGAATGTGAAGAATCCCTTTAGTTTTGAGTCAAAGTACACTGAAGCTGCTCCGTCAACTCTGGAGGGAAAAGGAGAGGGTAAAACTTAAGATCTTGTAGCTATGACTAATATGTTATTTGATAAACACCACAACACCACACAGAAGTAATGAATGTGCGTTTCCCATTGTGAAAAGATAACAGCGTTAAGGTCAAATGATGTTTTTTTTATTATGGCTGAGCTGTCCCTGAAGTCTGAAGAGGCTTAACAATGCTTCAAATGCAGGATGACAGTTTGTAGAAGGCAAAATCTGATACAAAGGAAGAAAAACACTCATGAATTATTCAGTATCTTAGTCCCTCAGTAAACACTACTTTATAATGAACTGTGAGAGGAGAAAAATTAACGCTTCCTAGAATATGTTAATACTGACAATGTTCAGCACGTACCACCAAAAACTGTTTCTCATAAAACAAATCCCCAGAGTACATTGACAAGGCTATAAATCAAAACGCTGTGACCATCATATTTTAACCCAATATGAAATGTATTACAGTATGATACTTAGATTACATGATAGACATCAGTTATATTCAGATTAAGAAACAGATATATTATGTGAGGAGATTTGACTTGAGGGGTCACTGTGATGACATTTTAATTCCCTTTTTGGTGAAGAAATAAAGAAATATATTTTCCTATCAAAAAAAGGATGAAAATAAGAGACTAAATCTATATTATCGACATAATCCTGGGGCATGAGTGTTCCTTTGTCTGGACAGATCAGAATTGGAGCCTGAACAGAACAACAAATCTTTAAACTAAAATATGAGTCTTCCACAGCCAAAGGAATTGGTCAATGTGAAATATTACCCAAAAGGTTCAATGAGTAGATCAAACATTGGACCATTCTTGATACACAAGGGACACTGTCGACCGTGAAAAAAAACAACAGCATTGCAGTTCTTGACACCTCGTTCAAAGGCACTTAAATATTTTGTCTTTCCCATTTACCATCTAATGGAACATACTGTAAACACAACACATGTCTCAACTGTCTCAGGGCTTAAATCCTTCTTTAACCTGTCTCCTCCCCTTCATCTACACTGATTGAAGTGGATTTAACAAGTGACATCAATAAGGGATCATAGCTTTCACCTGGATTCACCTGGTCATTCTATGTCATGGAAAGAGTAGGTGTTCTTAATGTTTTGTATTCTCAGTGTATACATTTCATAGTGTTGTCCAATAACGCACTTGCCTGACAACATCCACCATGAGGCTATACAGTATATCTTGGAAGAGGTTGATAGTTACCTGTTTTGACATGATCAACATTCACTTGTTGTCTTAGAACCATGTGTTGCTATTTGTAGGGTTTTTAATCATTGAGGCTATTGGTGCGATCTAAACACTTTGTAAATGGTTGTGAAAACAGTCTGTGAAAAACTGTGAATGTCAGCCACCTACATATTTCAAGGATGAATAAATGCTGACAGCAATAGTTAGACTTTGCTGAATGGGAAGACCAGCATAATCTAACAAGATGTGAAACAATGTAATGAATTCACCTAATGACGACACACATCGGTTGGTGGGGACAGAGAGCCACATCACCTGGCCACCTCTTATTGTTATTGAAAGCTAGTCTCCAGGGTTTCTGACTGGGCAGTGTAATATCCAACTGCCATGTTGCCTCTCACTTCAAAATGGAGGAGGTTGCACTTGGACACAAGGATGAACCTTCCCCTCAGACTGACATTCAAAAGCATTTGAAAATAAAAATACGTCCACTTACAAATCTATTTAGAGAAGCCATTGTGACAGAGGCCATGTGTTCAATATATACCAAAATGTTGCAAATTCCCTTTAAAAGCAATACTTTAGAGTGAAAGCTTTATATTACTTTCTACATACTAACACAGGTATTTTTCTAACAGTTCCCTGTTAATGTAAATTCTGCAAGGCTAAATACCCCAAACAGAGAATACTAACAGGTAACAGTCTAGCTGCCATATTGGATTTTAAGCATGAGGCAAAATAGGCCTCCTTTGTCTTTATTAGGCTTCAACATCTGCACTGCCTTAGCCACCAAGCTGTCATTCCGTGCCCCTTTTGGTGCATACAAGTCATCGAGGCCTGTAAGAATGAGGAGGGATGGTAGAGCACTTTCCCATGAGAACGAGGGACCTTCTCCACAATGCTGATGGGCATGTTGGATCAATACCATCGACTGGACCCACCGCTCACAGGGGGATTAGCATTTCAAAAGCTTCTATAGTTACGGCTGGGGGGGGCACAGTTTGCAGTGTTGAGACAAACAACCCCTCCTCCCCACACGGTTGGTAATATACTGTACCCTTTGACCTCTAGTGTCACAGGCAGACCTTTCCTCACTTCATGGGAATCCTTCAAGAGTATAAATCTACAGCACTGGCATGATAAAGTGTTGTTGGTCAGAGAACAGAGATATTTACAGGCAGAGATACGTACTTCTGGGTTGCCTGCACCTTGTTTATCTCTTTGACCCCTTATCGATTGCTCTTATTTCCCATGGCTCAGGAGGGTCTGACCCTTTGATACCATTAGCCTTTCTCTTAATACCTGGAATTAGAGGTCAGATTCTCATGAAGCACAATCATAACTTGCAGTATATTGCTTTACCCGACGTGGACAGCTTGCAACCTCTGAATGAAACTCTCTCAACCCCACTTTGGTGCTGACACCATACCGGCTTTATTGCTTTTAAGGGGATTACATGGAGCAGAAAGGATGGCAGACAATAAAAGTTTGTTAACCACCAAAGGCCATTCAATCTTTTTGTTTGGGACTCAGAGTGGACTGAGGTCTGTGTGAACGGGAGTTGGATGTACGGCAGTCCTCTAAAATCGTATTGTCTTTGCTAAATTCATTTTCAAGTGTAAGGCTGCAGAGAACATCGGCATCGGCACTCTTGAAAGCGTCTTGACCTCAAATGACATCTAAGGGATGCTGACAGTAGTATAGGTTGAGCTGACTAGAGCTTCTCAGCCTCTTGCTCCACATGTCCACCAACACTGGGGCCAAGTGGTGCAACTGACAGTAGGAGTATATCCATGGCCCATCTCAACCACTATGGAAGATGTCGAGTCACCACAGACTAATTAAATGAAAATATTTTGAATCTTCTAACTTTAGAATCTTCCGGAGTGAGTTCATCTAGGACTCTGATGGTGCCATACGGGCATAGCCTCTGCAATAAATAAAGTCTTCTGTTCTGCCCGAATGGTTGTATTTCTCATTGAAAGAACTGCACTCTTGCAGAACAGCAGTGACAGAGTTTAAACTGAGATGACACCTACAGGGCACGTCCCAAAAAGTTACCTAAGAAACTCACTTTCAAAAAGGCTATTTAGAATCCCTGGAACTCAAAACTGACTATGACCTGCAATCAAACCTTTTTCATAACTCTGTTTGCATAATGATTCTTATCTTCTCTGTCAAAGATCCATTCAGAAAATGTAATCCGAGAGACGTAACCTGAAGGGTTTGGTTTTACCCATGATAGTAACCACTCAGCTAGAGAGAGAGAAAAAAATGCACTGACAAAGATGTAGAGATGGGTCTGATCCTTCACCATTACTAATAGATAAGGCCAGGCTCGTAAGAGATTTAAAGATTCAAAGAGGATATAACGAAAGACAGCTTTCTTAAACTTAATTCTCAGTGAGCCCCCATACTTTAATATAGAGCCAAACCATGTGGCCAGTCTCAGTTCAATCGGAAGCCATCAACAACCTTCAATGAACAATCCAAGGCAGACATCAACGAAGAAGGCAAACAGAGCACCTTGAGATCAACCAGGGAGTGTGGCGGGCTCCATCCCTGCCAATTACCAGACTGGGAAAACAAATCTGTCAGAAATAAGACCTGCCTGAGCTATTGATCTGTTTATACAATTCACACCTTCCCAACTGCATGCATTAGTGCTCTCTCTCCCTCTCTGTTTCTCTCTCTGTTACTCCCCCTGTCTCTCTTTCTTTCTCTCTCTTTGTCTATCTATCTCCCTGACACACTTTAGCAGGGGTGGCACAGTGCAAGACATTGACTTTACAATAGCATGGGAGCCAGGAACAAGAAGCATCAGGAAACTACATATGCCCTCCTTTGAGTGCAACCTGGTCTTAAAGCATTTCGCATTATTCCTTACGTAAACCCATGATAATCCATTTAGTATGATATGTTACATTTAGTATGGTATATATTCATTTGTGGATGTCCATCACCCATTTCGTATGATATGCTATGAATTACAATTTGTATTATATGTTACGAATTTGCTAAACTTATGATATGTTATGAATTCTAGCTAGGTCGATAACGTCAGCTAGGGTTAGGGGTTAGGGCTAAGGTTAGGGTTAAGTTTAGGAGTTAGTTTGAAGGGTTAGGGTTAGGGGAAGGGTCAGCTAAAAGGGTTAAGGTTAGGGGAAGGGTTAACTAACATGCTAAGTAGCAAAAAAGTAGTAAGTAGTTGAAAAGTTGCTAATTAGCTCAAATGCTAAAGTTGCCCATGATGAGATTTCAACATGAAACCTTTGGGTTGCTAGATGTTTGTGTTATACACTTACCCTTCCACCCCGACAAACCACCCACCTTAAGTTTTTGCCTTAAGTAACCATCTGTCTTGTGTAACCATACCAAACGTAACCTATCATACTATATGGAGTGTCCCAGATTTACATACACAATAATACGAGACTGTTGAGTGGTGTGCTACGTGTTTCTCTTCAGTAGCGATGAATAAATATGAAGGCCTTGTCAAAGGATATGGGAGAGAATTAGAGTATAAGTAAATCCAGCCTACCAAATAAATGTAATATGATCTATTTCCTTTGAGGAGAAGGTGAGACAGAGGGGACATGCCGAGTTTGGATCAAATAAGTATAGGTGAATAAGAGACAAATGAATCTACAAAACCTGAAGGGTCTCCTCCCATGCAGCTTCTCTCAGCAGTCGAGTGGACAAGTTGAATTAATGCTGCGGCTGTTGTTTGCCATCAACCAGGGTGCATGGCTCCTCCAGTGGGCCTTTCTAGCAAATGATGCAAACTTGCCATAGAGAATAATTAGTCACCTGGGTGACCTGGGTCTGCAGTGATAGTGAGACAAATCAATGTATTCTTCTGAATGCTATTTATGTCTGAGGCTGAGTGGATGTAGCTGACTCTGGAGGGTTCATCGATATTTAATGATGAGCTGTTTAGGATCAAGAGTCAGTGTTACTTTATTCGTCCAAATGTATTTTTCTCTTTCATCCTCCCTCCGCAAAAAAACAGGGAGTCTTACCATGTATCTTTGATGCGCATGTCTGCAAATAGTATACACACTACAATTGACCAGTCAACAGTCATGTCTTTTCTCTCTTCATCCATTTATTGACTAAGTTTATTGAGAGAATATGAGGTGATAATAAATGAATGTCAGTGCGTGACTACTCTAGGTGTCTACGACCAAAGTAAATGGACCATTTAAGATAGATTTAACACATCATAAGCAGAAGCTGGCACATTAGAGGCTAATACATGTCTCACATATAGAGGTGCACAAAACTGTTACATTCTGAGTAGTAATTCTGCTAGGTAGAGGACGCAAGTATGAATCCTGGTGCACAATCTCTAATGCAGAGCCGAGATAGCAAAACCTAGTAAAGACCAGCATTGCCCTCTAGTGGGAAATATTGCCTACTGTTATTGACAACACAATATGGTATTTTTGCTTAACATTGTAAGAACACACCCAGTCAGGGAGCACGAGTCATTCACATGGTGCAGTCACGACTCACGACAGAGAAACATGAGAATAATTCAATAGAGAGCACTTGTGCAAATGTAGCTTTTCTATAGCAAATTCTAGCCAATTCGAATGAGCCATTTTCCCTGCCAAGGAGCTCTTTGTGAATCCTGATTGAATTAAACAAAGGGATTATGTTGCAAAGATCAATCGTCACCAACTGTCACCAAGTTTTTTCCCAAGTCAACATACAATGTGTCAAGCTAAACTAACTGTAAGCGATGAGATCATAACAGGGCACTTCAATGGAACACCAATGAGGAAGGAATGTATACGACCCAACAACCTGACGAAAGTCAATTGTTAGCTATAGGTGCATTGCAAAGAGTTTAGACAATGATCAAGTATTGAAAATATCATTACCTACACTCTAACAGAAAACTGGCATTTATACCGTAATTTTTGTTATTATCGACAGTAAAAAAAACTGAAACATTTTACTCCATCATACTCTAAATGATGGTGCATTGTGAGAGGCAAAAAACTTCTGACCACTAATGGGTGCACGGTATTGTTGTTTCTGGCTCATTAACACATTATGAGGCGGGTCTTGTAAGAGGCTATGTTTGTTGCACCCACGACTGAGAATGCTGTACCAATATAACTCGTATGTGGTTATAATGCCCTATGAACTTAAATTGTTTAGGGGACAGATTGGAGTCTTAAACCTTAAACGCCATGTCATTTTGGTCTGTTTGGCACTGTAGTCGTAACCAGTTTGGAAGATTTTCTTAAGGCTCCTAGAAGTGCAAGTTATATAAAACACCAAATATTAATTGATGTGCTGTAATGTGTAAACACTTCACCTAGCAGCTAACCAAAATACTCTGAAATACAAACCCTTCCCCTCAATGAATTCCAGTTATCCATTCATTCTGATTACGCCAGCATTGACTTGTTTACATTATAATACAGTCACAGTATTGTACAGTGTCATTACACAGTACTTGCTTCGATACCGTATTTATATTACAGCAGGTAATATGAAATACATAATTTTACTTGCCACGAACTGCCTGTAAGTTACTGTCAAATTCATGGAAACCACTTTACAGTGTACCTTTAATTAAAACAACACGGAAATTAGTACAGTTAACAGATATTTTTGCACCTATTGATGCATCTGCTGAGTCTTAGGGCAATTTCTCCAGTCTGATAATATATTTAATTGATCCTTTTTTCTCTGAACAGTATTTACATCCTCCAATATATGGATATTGTTTACATGTAAGCCTCA
This sequence comes from Oncorhynchus gorbuscha, assembly GCF_021184085.1. Lineage (NCBI taxonomy): Eukaryota > Metazoa > Chordata > Actinopteri > Salmoniformes > Salmonidae > Oncorhynchus > Oncorhynchus gorbuscha. Next base: position 38,801,470 of record NC_060198.1, on the reverse strand, counting down.
TCCAGCACCCTTAAGATACTGGACACTGTGTATCACGGGGTGCTTAGATTTATAACAAATGCATGACCACTCACCCATCACTGTGATCTATACGACATGGTGAAGTGGCCCTCCCTTCCTATGAAAAGTCTGAAGCACTGATGCATCTTTGTGTAAAAAGCAGTGCTTGGACTATTGCCTACTTACAGTATCTGTGCCCCTAACTAATTTATAGTCTCCAACCTGTTCTCAGCTGATACTATCTTTCAGTTTCTAAGGCCAGGACTGAAAGTGGAAAATTTTCATTTTCTTACAATTCTCCTTGGTCTTGGAACGAGCTGCAAAATACCTTAAAATTGCAGGAGAAGGTATTTCTTGCTAAGTAAAATGTTGATGACCATTGTGAATGTATTGTATTGTGCAGTGGGAACCGTCAAGGCCTTCTACCAGGGTGCCAGGGTTCCGGTCTGGAAGCACACTTTCCACTGTGCTCAGAGGGCACTTTCGGTACTGCAGTTTAGCTGAAGTTTAGCCAAAAAAAATATATTCCTGTTGATGGTCCCATAGTACAATAAAAAAATCCACAAAATAAATGTTGTTATCACCTTTGTGCCACCTTTGGTAGTGCACAGGCATTATAAGCTTTGTAAAGCATGTGGCAGCATCCACGAAAATGGGTATGCGAACGCGAGTAGATTAAGTTGAAAACAAGGGCGTCCATTCTGGAAGCGGTCTTCACTTCTTTTGTACATCAATGCCTTCTACACCTCCAGAGAAGGCCAAGGATTTATAAAATAATTGTTGTGTTTTTTAAATATAAATGTTGTTTTAATTTCTATTTCGACTCAATAATATTATTATATTATTATTTTAAATGACATTCTGATTTAATCTCTTCAGTTTGTGTTGGATAGGAAACGGTTCAAACTGAGGAGAAAAAAAGATCCAATCAGGGTTATTGTTATTGTTAGTGTTTAGGGTAGGGATGTCTCAAGGATCCTGGATAGCACTGATCATTTTTCTTTGGTGCTCTGGGGAGATAAATCTAGCTAGATATGTCACTATTGGCAAGGCCTTCAGAAGCTTGACAGAAAGAATCTTCCATTCAACTGAGAGCAGAATTTTGGAGTGACTGTAGAATCAATCAATCACATCTTTATTTGTAGTGGGTGAGACTATTTTTTACAGAAACGTATGGAAACTTCCACCTTCTCAAGAGCAGTAGTTTTCCCAAGGTCTAAACTAGATCGTTTTTGTTGTAGACTGGTAGCAAGATGGCAAGATGCAGTAGATGGTATCCTTTGATGAGTCACTGTTGTTGTTTTTGGTGATAGTGTGATAGTGATGGCGTTAGGCTACCATAGATTGTGTAAGAAGTGTGGTAGTTGTGGCTGGTAACGTTAGTGTGGGTGCTGTCTCTGTGTTTTTCTTTATTTTTTTGTTTGGTACAATTTTTTGGAAGATTTTATCCCCAACTGAAGGCCCAATAGCCACAGTTTACCGCTGGCATTATGCTCTTGTGTTGAGTGTACTTCCTAGTGACCTCTTGCCAGGTCCCCCCTGCCAATGAGGTTTCTAACCTCAAGGGTATTTTCCTGGTTAAATAGAATTAAATAAGAACTACTAGCTGATTTCCATACAGAAGCATTGAGAAGTCACAGTGGTGGGTGATGTCAGCCATTTCCAGTACCCTGCCCTGCTTTCCCCTCTCATCTCTTATAGTCTTCCTGTACATTGATTTCTTCTCTCTCTCTCTCTCTTCTGGTCAGTTATAAAGGCTTTCAGACATTCAGATCAACAAACACTACACTGTGGATCTGGGGAAGAGGTTTCTCTAACCACGACATGCATCTTCACATGAATTCTGAAGGCTCAACTCAATACTTGGGAGACTGGATGAAATCTCTCTAGGGACAGCAGGGCAAGCCCCTAGCCAAGGCAGGAAGCATCATCAGTACTAATTTAATACCAGCCATGGCAGATGCTGTGAGGGCTAGCATGAATAGGAGTCAGAAGGGTCTGTTGAGGAGGTGGAGAAACCATAAGTGGGGGGAGGGGGGGGGTTGTTTTCTGGAGGTTATCTGCAGTGCATTCAGCTGGCCACACTGGGCTTGCGGTCCACAAACATCCACACCCAAAGCTTTTTATTCATTTTTTTCTCTCTTTTGGAATGGTCTCTAAGATCACTGAGATACTGTTACCACCGCAGGGATAACATCAAAGCAGCAAGTTCCTCAGCATCTCAAAGGTAGGTCTTTATCTGATCTCTTTAGATTTTGGCCTTGATTTGTATTTTCTCAAGACTTGCCAAGAGCAAATACATTCTAAAAGTTGGTCATATGCTCTGTGCTCGATTTATGGCTTGGAAAGTAAGACGCAAACTTGAATTTGCAATCTGTTGTATCGTATCATCTCGCCCCTTTATCATGACATTGAAGTATTAAGTGAAAGTGATATGATATGATACACTGATGTGTATCACTGAGGTGATACGATATCGGCTTCATGTTGAACTCACAGAGGAGAGATCCAGGATAAAATAGGGTGCGTCCATGAAGCACAAGAGGCCATTTCCTCTTAATGGATGTATTCTAACGCACTGGTGCCGTTCACATTTTCATTAGATTTTTTTTACATTCCTTTCATTTGAAACAACAAGGAATGTAATGTGAAATGCAGACTTGGAAAATATGACATCAGTAGAAGCTATTCCAACCTGGATCCCTTATCCTTTAGGTAATAATTAATGAATTAATTCCACTCTAAATTCCAGCATCAGGTGAAAATAGACAGAACGAGATAGGGATGTATGGGTCATTGTTGAACCTTCACCTTCTTCCACTGACTCCCAGGTGAGGAGGGGTAAGGCTAAAGGCTATGCCTGGACTACCAGAGAACATCCCCCTTGGGGAGTGCACCCTACACTCCCAGTCCCAGGAGCAGCTCACTCCCCAGACAGAAAGCACCGTGTTCAGCCTGTCCCGCAGCGAGTCCCTCTGGACCAACGAGTCGGCCCGCAGCACATGTGAGATCTACTGGTTCCCATTCCACCTCATGTCCACCGGGGGCAGCATCTTTGCCTGCGGCTTCATCCTGAGTGGCCTGTATTTTGCTGGCTACTGCAGGAAGGCCACCAACATCCTGGGCCCGGCCTTGGTATCCATTGGCCTGATGGTGCTGGTGGTGGGCGTGGTCCTGATCCCCATCACCAAGGAGAACAGGAAGCAGCCCACCATGAAGAAGCCCTTCAGCTACTACAGGCAACCAGTCTTTAAATTATGAAGTGGGCCGGGGCGGGGTATCCCTGTCTTGTATGCTGTGATCCTGGAGAGTCCTCAGGCTCAAAGTCTGGTTGTCAGACCATTTAGTTTCCCAAAAGCACAATGGAGGATTTGATACTTACATTTACATTTACATTTAAGTCATTTAGCAGACGCTCTTATCCAGAGCGACTTACCCTGTTGAGCATGGCTACACGTTCACATGATGCATGTTTGCTCTAAAGACAATTAACTTGTAGGGGAACATGAACCATTCTACTTTTTTCGACCACTACGGATGTATACAGTATTTTAATATCTGCATGACAAAGTATACATTATAACCAAGTTACAGGTGGTTCTTTGGCATTTGTTCTTAAGCATTTGAAAGTACTAGAAAATTACCATGCTGCCAAATAACACAATTATCAATGTAGTCCACTGATTTTATGCATAATTGAGAAGAAATGTGTGTGCATGTACATTGACGAGAGCAGGATTGAGTATTGACAGCATGCCTTTGTGGTAGGCTACTGATTCATGAATAATTAAATAAATAACACAAGTGCTTATTTTGGTTGGCCTAGTGGTTAGAGTGTTGGACTAGTAACCGAAAGGTTGTAAGATCGAATCCCTGAGCTGACAAGGTCAAAATCTGTCGTTCTGCCCCTGAACAAGGCAGTTAACCCACTGTTCCTAGGCTGTCATTGAAAATAAGAATTTGTTCTTAACTGACCTGCCTAGTTAAATAAAGGTAAAATAAATAACATTTGGTGATGGATGCATTTTCTTTTCAGCTGCAGGCTATACTCATCACATCCACAGCCATGACAGACTTCCAGTGATGTGTGTGTGTGTTAGATGTCATCTCTGTGATGGCAGTGTGACACTTGACTGGCCCAACAAATGGAATGTTTTTAGTGCCAAGGGGAAGTGAAGACATCACACTTTTCATAGCATTTGAATGTCCTTCTCGTGACTGGACTGAAACTTTGATTTTACACAACCTCAATTTTAGAGTGACTATAAAATACTATTAGAATAATTGTGTTTCTGTTTCTGTTCAGAATGCTGTATGTGACTGACTAGGTTTGTCTAAATGTTGCAAATTATATCAACGTGGTCGATTTTGTTTATGTATAGGGTAGGCAGATTATTATTTCCACGACATTCCCTTATGTATTTTCACTTGTAGGTGAATACTCATTTGACTGGCAAATTACATTACGTCGAAAGAACTGAGTTGGCCTGCACACAAGCTGCATCATTTGCATCAAGCAACAACACCATATGCAAGACAACCACTTCTGGTGAATAGGCTACTGTAAAATAAGTGCGCCATAAGAAAGTATAGCTCTTTTTGTTTGTTTATTTTATGTGTTTGCTGCTCAATTAAATTATAGTCTGTTATCGTGACAAAATAACTTTATTTTTTAAAGAAGAAGAAAATAATTGGTGTTCTGCCTACCTTCCGCTCTGAACACGTCACGTTGGGGCGGCTCTCAAAGCAGGTGTGCTCTCTGGGTGCGAGAAGAATAGAAGGAACAGAATAGACGCACCTTCCGTTATTTTCAGGGTGTATCGACACAATGATGGACTTTAGACGCATAGGCGGGTGTGTGCCGTTATTTTTTCTGGCTATTGGTTTTGATGTTATTGGTTTTATTATCCTGTTCATTGGAATTTTTGCCAATTTGCGTATCGATGGCAGGTTTTATGGTGATTTCTTGATTTACAGTGGTTCAATTATAATTTTCATAAGTTTGGCTTGGTGGATTATGTGGTACGTGGGAAATATACAGGTCTCAGAAGACAGCTTTGGAACAAGCTTAATGAAAAAGAAACAGAGTTTTGTACAGTTGGCCAGAAAGTTGTCAGAGAGGCTTTCCAAAAAATGCAAACATGAACATGTAGCCACAAAGTATGCCGAGGAAAACAAGGTTAAAGCTGTGACGCCTTCACCTGTTCACGTCGCCTCTCGAATAACCTGGGGGAAATATCAGAATGGCGGCTATGACTCCAGCTTGGACTCCTTTCAGATGGTGAAGGAAAAACAGACACCAGATATACAGAACTTGGATGCGCAGACCCTCTCTAGGGGTAATGTTGAAAGGCTGTTCTGATTGTAAGTTTTGGGATACGATGTAGGCTTCTAATAAATTGTGCATAATTTCAGGAAAATAAACTATATTTCATTTTCAATAATGAAAAATAAGTCCTCTCTGATAAACACACTAACCTCATTCAGCTATTTTCCTCAAAAAACATCATAAAACCAGTAGGCCTAGGTAACAATATTAGCTTTACTATAGGTAACTCATATTAGGGAAAGGGTTACCAAACTCGGTCCTGGGGCCACCCAGGTGCACGTTTTGGTTTTTGCCCTAGCACTACACAGCTGATTCAAATAACCAACTATTCCTCGAGCTTTGATTATTTGAATCAGCTGCTTAGTGCTTGGGCAAAAAAACTAAATGTGTGTGTGTGTGGTGGGGGGGACCCTGAATTAGGGGACTATATTGCCTAATTGTAAAATGTAAAGTAAAATGATAATCTGGAAAATGTATACACCTGTATTCGGGATGAAACATTTTCAGTCTATTGATTTGGTATTTTCTCATTTGAATTTCAAGGTTCTCCGTAGCACTTTCTGATCCCAAGACTACCTTCAACACTATACGCTTCACGGAATGGGACTACAGACAATTCAGGACATTAATCAGTACTGGTCTGGACGTTAGTTCTTGACAACAAAGACTCATCATTATGGGGTGAAATGACCTATAGTCCTAGGGATATAGGCCTACTGTAGATATTGCTCTAAATGCATGTTATATTGTTTTAGTTTTTTATTTACATATCAATTATTAATGTAATCTCCATGTGATGTTATGTGAACTTTTTATGTTCAAGGATCAATATTATGTGGAAAGGCTATATTTTGTCATATAAACATATCGACATGTGAAGGTTCATCGTAGCCATTTTCTAGAATAGTCTCCGACGGAAATCCTAGAGGCCCCTGTCTGAATGGCAGGTAATTGAACACAGACTCTCCCCAAGCTAGACCCAGAAATGCAATCATCTGCATTTACAATTGTTTTACATAAAAACAGTAGTCAGGCAGGTTTGCCTGTGCCACAACAATTGCATTGCCAAAGCAGGCTGTAAACCCTCAACAAAACGTTGTGTGGCCTGGGGCACTGAGCTTGGTTTCACCTGTATGTTGACATTACATGGACATTTGGGCTATATTCTTTTAACTGTTCACTGAGTAGGCTGATTTTGTTTTTATTCATTTGCGCAAACTTCTAAAATGCATATTCCACCAGACTGCATTTTTTTTAATGTTGTGAATTATTTTATATTTTATTTCTTAATATTCTTTAGATTTCAGTTGCCTTACCAACATATAGCTTTTGTCTAACATGACTGATAATGAGCGTGTGCATATCAAGTCATTGTACTCAGGGCGTTGCCTGTCTGTATGCTAAGTATTACCTAATCCTGGCCTGTTGACTCTGCTTTGCGGTCCTTGGTTGAATAGGTGTTGCACAGAGGTAAACCAAACTCCCACGACTGTCTGACTGGTCAAACCAGGTACTTAAAGAGTGAGGTTTTTCACTGCAGTTCCCCTTTCTGTCATGATGTAGGAAGCATGAAATACTACATAATTGTGGAATGCGTCCAGTAGGCCTTCTGCAGGCTAAATATAAACTGCTGATAGAATCACTGAAATATATCTTCCCAACATACAGTATATTTTCCCACACTGTTCATAATGTTAGATGTTATACATATATGCTGATGTCATAATATTCATATGAAATGCATTATTATTTTATACACAGGGGCGTGGTGCATTAGTTATTTATTTTAAATATACATCCAATGATCTTGATAAGCATACAAAATAAAAATAGTTATCTAATGAGATGATCCATTTCAAGCACTGTCATTACATTGCTGCAAGTCAGGGATTGCTAAGGAATGAGGTTGGACCATTTGGCCTTTAAGTGTTAATGGATCATTCAGAGTAGTACAACCTGTTGTGCTTGGATACCAGTTCTGCTGCTGTTTCCCACAATGGAAGAATTTGAAGGCTTGCTGAAAATCAGAAGAATGCGACTTGCGTTTTAAAGAGGTTGTGGCTGTAAAGGCCTCTCCTCATTCTTGTAAAGTCCTCAGCCGGCAGGAACCCAGACTGCGTCCATGTCCCTGCTATGGATACCTCTTCTATGGGTCGCTGTGTTTTCTTTCTCATCCTGGCTTTGGTCTTTGATGTTGTCGGTCTGATCCTATTTTTCCTGGGGATCTTTGCTCCTCTGAGTTTCTGGGACTTCTTTGTGCTGTCGGGGCCCCTGCTCATCTTCCTCAGCCTGGTCCTCTGGATATTCTGGTACCTGGGGAGTCTCACAGTGCCTTACGAAGAGCTCATCTTGCCAAAGTGACACCCAAACATGGTCAAAGGTGACCCACCTGACCAATGGCTGGTCCCCTGAACTGACAGCTTGACCCTCACAACTTTAAGGAGTTGACAGAATTCTGGATTCTGGGTGTTTGACCATGTTTCTCATTGGACTGTGAACCGGAGGCACTTGTTTTCTTTAAAGAAGGTTAGAGCATTAGTTCAAGCGGTGTGTGTTTGTTTCTAATGATGATGAATAATGATGAAGACATGGCTGTTGTTTAAAAAAATACATATACTTTCCTCTGTCCAGGAACCTGTTGGACCCTGGAACAACTCCAGTTGGAAGTGAAGAATGGCATATGCACCCTATTCTACCCCTATGATGAAGAATGACAAGATGTCATGTACAGACAGCCAGGATTTCATCTGTGCTGGGTTGAAGTAGGACATGAGCTCTAAAGCACTTGTGCCCATCCTTAAAGACTGCATCAGCACATATAACTCATTTTATAGTATGTGTAAAATAATAAATATTTGTTCAAATAAATGTTTCTTTTTAATGTTTTATCCTCAAAAATAATATCATAACGAGAGGCTTCAAAATGTGACAGACTCAACATTTTGAATGACTCATTGATTCATGAAGTGCCTTGAGAGACTAGTCAAGGATCATATCACCTCCACATTACCGGCCACCCTAGACCCACTTCAGTTTGCATACCGCCCCAACATGTCCACAGACGACGCAATCATCATCACACTGCACAATGCCCTATCCCATCTGGACAAAAGGAGTACCTATGTAAGAATACTGTTCATTGACTACTGTTCAGCATTCAACACCATAGTACCTTCCAAGCTCATCATCAAGCTGGAGGCCCTGGGTCTCAACCCCGCCCTGTGCAATTGTAAAATTCAAATTGATTACAAGGAAGCCAAAATAGAGATTGTATTTTCAAATACAATCATTTCATACCTTGGTTATATTGAGACACGATCACATATGTCTCTCTTTTTAGGGGAATAATTGGAAACAGATAATAATTGGAAACAGATAATTGGAAACAGATAATAATTGGAAACGGGTAATAATTGGAAACAGATCATTGGAAACAGATTTCTACTTTAAAGATGTTTTTATTTATTTTTTAACTTGGGGGGGGGGGGATAAATCACTTGTGGGCCGGTTTTGGCACACGGGCCCGCCTGTTGCCGACCCCTGCTACACATTAATTTGTCCAAATACTAATGACAACTCCTAATGGGGGAACTAGACACATCCTTTTTCTTTCGTCTAATCGGTAAAACAGATATGTATGAAGATACCCTCAAATAAAAGGTGGCATTTTCTGTCACCTCATATAAAACCTTTGATCTCTAATCCAAAATGTTGGAGTGTAGAATCAAATTAAAAGTTTTAGCTTCACTGTCTAAGTAAATACATACGGGAGTGTATTAGTAGTGAGGCTGTCTGGAACTAGTCTAACTAGCAATGTAGGTTCTGCTTTAGGATGTGACAGTAGATCCACCCAACCAAGAGACAAACAAAAAGAGTAAACATCATTCTCCAGCAATGACTAAGGATTTCTAAAAGGACGGCGACAGAGACAAGTCTAGCTGAATAAAGCAGGGAGACTACAGAATCGTTTGACTGACATATCAACCCTAGTGTGCACTGTTTTTAGTGACATAAAAGTAGATTTGTGTGACATGACAGAGACCACAAAATAGTGTTATAGTCAAACTTATTATCTCAAAATTATATTGAAAAAAATTTATAAACACAACATGGAACATTTCAACGATTTTACAGAGTCACAGTTCATATAAGGAAATCAGTAAATTGAAATAAATTCATTAGGCCCTAATCTATGAATTTCAATTGACTGGGCAGGGCTTCAGTCATGGGTGGGCCTGGGAGGGCATAGGCCCACCCACTGGGGAGCCAGGTCCACTCACTGGGGAGCCAGGCCAAGTCAATCAGAATGAGTTTTATTACAGACAGAAATACTCCTCAGTTTCATCAACTGTCCGGGTGGCTGGTCTCAGACAATCCCACAGGTGAAGAAGCTGGAATGGAGGTCCTGAGCTGGAGTGGTTACATGTGGTTGTGAGGCCAGTTGGACGTTCTGCCAAATTCTGAAAACGACTTTGTAGGCGGCTTATGGTAGAGAATTGAACATTAAATTATCTGGGAATAGCTCTGGTGGACATTCTTGCAGTCAGCATGCCAATTGCACGCTCCCTCAAAACTTGATACATCTTTGGCCTAATGATCATGCTGTTTAATCAGCTTCACACCTGTCAGGTGGATGGATTATCTTGGCAAAGGAGGAATGCTCACTAACAGGGATATAAACAAATTTGTGCACAACATTTGAGAGAAATAAGCTTTTTGTGCACATGGAACATTTCTGGGATCTTTTATTTCAGCTCATGAAACATGGAAGGTACACGTTGCGTTTATATTTTTGTTCAGTATAGTAGCATCTATTGTAAGTACAGAATATTACACAATAGACGGTATACAAACATTCAGAATATTGATTCAGTCAAACTCAAACAAGTAACAATTACATGTGTGCTTGTGTTAGTTATTGTATGTGTATACAATGTGTGTTCCCTTTACTCACTCTGAGTTGAAGTTTGACTAAGAAGAGGAAGTTTTCATTATACCTATCCTCTGCTTCTCGCCCCCTGGGATCCCCTTGCCCTAATCAGCACTCTGAGCAGCATTAGCTCCCTCTGACGCCCTCATGGAGAGTGTTATTAATGAGTCCATTTGGCTGTGGCCCCGGCCAGAGGAAATGGAGGAGAGGCATTAGAGCAGCTTCTCCCCAGGAGCAGTGGTATGGAGTCCACGCTGCTCAGAGCCTCGCGGGACCCTGGGTTTCCTGCTAATGCTCGATTTCAGGTTGTCATGGTGGCGTGAGTCATAAACATCAGTAGCACATTATCACTTCACACTCCAGTGGCAGCATATTATAAGGCCTTGACATGTTGGAGAGGTGAGGCAAGAGTTATGTTTCCTGTTTTACACATTGTTTACAATTGTTTACAATTATGGGCTTGTCCATCAACCTACCACAAATACATACTCTAGCACACAGTGGAGGCAGTCTTTTAATACACCTGCGTATCACTCTTTGGTATACAAGCAGTTTGTATACAAATAAGTACAAGCTGTTACATACGAACCATAACAAAACAGAATAATCCTTTCACAAATATTTGCTCTTGTACCATGAAATATCAAATCCTTTCGATGGTATGATTGCCAAATCTATTGAAAGGGTTACTGCCTACTGTATGTTGCCAGCATGTAAGATCATGTAAGCATGTAAGCATGTAACCATGTAAGCATGTGAGATCCATATAGGAAAAATAAACATGTGTTGTAATGATCAACATTGTTCATATGGCTTCTGACTCAAACACAAACAGTTCAAATGGAGAGTGCACGTCACATTCTATGGCCTGCTAAAACAATCGGGTTCTTAGCTAAACACTAGCTGATGCAATACTGTCGTGTTTTTCATGTTACAAAAACAGTAACATAAGTCTTCAAAGCATTTCATGTTCATAAATAATGTTATGAAATGACTGAACATGATTTATCAAATCAGTTATTATGCCAGGATATGCATTATTCCTGTAAACCTCTGGTACAGTTTACCAGCATTCTGCTGCGGTTCTCCCATCTTGTGAATATTGTTAAGGAAGGTGCATGCCTCCCTCCAGTGGTAGCTGGATATTCATATAGTTTATTGGTGCATGCATCTAGAAAGAATAGTTTCTGTGGTGGTCTGTCCAGAAACAACCACTCACCCCTACCCCTTGGCACTTGTGTAGCTCTTAAAGAATTTAGGCATTTGTAAAATAAGAGACTTTCTCTGCATCTTGGACAAACAGAATCCATCAGATTTGGTTCCAGAGTAAAGATTTCAAGGTTCCCTGGTTTAAGTGTCAAAGGGGGCTACTCGTGGTCTGCTACCATGGATTTGAATTGGATTGGTAGGACTGGTGATACAATGGACATGAAAGCTTTAACAAAGATAAACCAAAAAAGTACATTCCTAGCTCAGACCTAAAAACGACTTTATAGTGACCGTGGCATGTACACCGGTTCAGTGTCACCTTAATTATGCATGCACATAATGGTTCACCAGCATCCAGAAACATCTAAAGAATAAGCTACAGACCAGCCAAAACAAGCATGTAAGAAATGTTCTTAACCCAGAGCCTCTGATATTGATTGTTTAAAACGTAAGCGTCTATACGTAAGAATACCTTTCTATATATGGAGCTATGGAGTGGAACAAACTACCACAACAACTTAAAGCCATACTGACCATAACTTAATTTAAAAATAACCTCAGGCCTCTTGGGTGGCACAGTGGTCTGCATTGCAGTGTTAGCAGTGCCACCAGAGACTCTGGGTTTGAGCCCAGGCTCCTGTTTGAGCCCAGACTCCTGTGGCGGGCCGGGTGCAGTGCACACTGACCAGGTCGCTAGGTGTACGGCGTTCCTCTGACACATTGGTGCGGCTGACTTCCGGGTTGGATGCGTGCTGTGTTAAGAAGCAGTGCGGCTCAAGGTCATCTGTGGCCAATGACCTTGAGCCTTCTTGGATGGGCACTTATTATGTAACTCTATGGCAGCACACAAGGGGCTTGAATTTTCAAGCTCTCCCCGTGGATTTTGTGGTTACGTAGTGTCCCCATGAGTGACAGAAGACTGAGCCAATCATGGCGCAACTAGAGAACATTACCAACCCCTACACCATGTATTTTCCGCGGACTGTTCCACCACCACAGAAGCACTGAGCTAGGCTGAAACACCTGCATTTTGGAGCTGCCTTACTCAAGAAAGCAAAAAAGAGACAATGTTTGAATGTGGCTTTATTAACTACATTTTTAAAAATTGTTTTAATTTAAAAAAATATATTTTTAGCTAAACAGGTGGGGCTCAAAACAGGTGACCTGCAATGAGTGACGGGTCGTCACTGGTTCAGAATATAGGATAAGTGGAAGCAATATGGCAGAGACCCACCCAGGGGATTTCCTTCCTGTGGTTCTTCAATATCAATGCTCTAAAGGCAAAGATAATTTGCCTCTTCCTCTCTGCTAAAGGTGAGGAATAAGGCTTAGGCCTGGTCCAAAAACAACCCCTATCCCCATACCTTAGGCACATACCTTAGGCACTCTTGACCTTCGTCTCTCCCAAGCCCGTACGGGAGTTGTAGCGATGAGACAAGACAATTGGATACTATGAAATTAGGGGGTAAAAAAAAGAACCTCAATAGCTAGCTGATGATTGAACAATAGAACTATCTTAATGTCTGTACCTATGTATTTATGTCTGTACCTATTGTATGCAAGAATGTTTCTATGTCTGTATCTACTGGTTGTAATGTTTTTGCACCATGCACTTTAGGGACCTCAATGGAAATAAGGCATTGACTTTTTAAAATTTTATTTAACCTCTATTTAACTAGGCAAGTCAGTTAAGAACAAATGATGTGCCTAAGGTATGGTGCTAGGGGTTGTTTTTGGATCAGGTCTGTCTGTTGCCAGTTTGTCAAGCTTAACAGTGTTTGTTCTGTCAGCTCCTGTCTTTTTCACTACCTTGCTTTTGATCGTCCTCCTGGTTTTTGACCCTTGCTTGTCCTGACCTTGTACTCGCCAGCCTGACCACTCTGCCCGTCCCTGAGCCTGCCTGCCGTCCTGTACCCTTGTCCCACCTCCGGATTATTGACCTCTGCCTACCCTGAGCCTGCCTTCCGTCCTGTACCCTTGTCCCACCTCTGGATTATTGACCTCTGCCTGACCCTGAGTCTGCCTGCCTTGACCTGTCATTGCCTGCCCCTGGTGTTACAATAAACATTGTTACTTCACACGGTCTGCACTTGGGTCTTACCTTGATTCCTGATATCATGTCAACATCACACTTTCAAAATCTTAGCTAGCAAGCTATACAAGCAGTCCTCATCATGAATCACGTTGACAATCTACCAGCAAATCCTTTTCAATCCTTGTTATATGAAGAGAAAGTATATGTAAAATATATTGGTGCTCAGTGGCCATTGGACATAAACATTACACAACAAAAAAGTGTGGTTTGGAAGGAATCAGTGGCTAACTGCAAGCACTGCAAAGCAATCAATAGCCTGCTATTCAGTGGAGTGGGTGAGTGGTCCAAGTCTGGGTTTAAGGGTCTCTTTTCCAAGCTTAAAATGATAAACATTGAACATCATGGGCCAGATAAATTTGAATACATTGGCAATGTTGTCAATCCTGTCACATTCAAAATTGGAAACTCAGAACTGGGTAATCTCAGACTTCAGTGAGTTCAAGACAACTGGTAACTCAGGGGGGATAAAAACAAGCTCCGACTGGGAAAATACGTTTTGAACGGCCATCCAACACAGAATTCCAAGTCAGGAACTCTGGCCTCTTTCTAGAGCTCCGACCTGAAGATCACCGACGTCATGATTCGACTTTGTTTTCTTTTCAGTGTTCCTAGTTGTCTTGAAAGCACCATAAATCCAGAGAATTCATGTACGAAAGACTATTAAGAGTAAATATTAGTAGGACATAGGAGAACTGTAGCTCCGCCCACCGGTAATGTGGAGCAGAGTATGCTGGGCAATCTCTAACAGAGGAGAAGGAAGTAACTAGAGAAAGTACACAAGCCAAGTGATAAGTTCCAGCCATCTCCTCTGATTGCCTATAGTTAGCATTCTTTGTTTTAGCCAATGCCATTGTGTGTCTTTCAGAAATAACCACACACACTCTTGGTTAACACAATTGTCAAGCCATACACTGTGCTGTGCCATTCCTGCTCTATGTGAATCAAGTGTCATTAAATGACCTCAACTGGAATCTATGTCATCTGTGTATGTCATCTGTGCCCTTACAAGCACCTGGCATAGTGCTAAGAAAACACTAAGAATAAACAGTCCAACACTACAATGCCAGACTTTGATGACATTTTCCCACAAGAACCACAGCGCCACCTTCCTGTTTTTTAAATTGTAACTTTATTTAACTAGGCAAGTCAGTTAAGACTAGTCCAACAGTTAAGACTAGTCCAACACTCTAACCACTAGGCTACCCTGTACATTTCAAAAGTACTGAACAAATAGTTATATTGACTAGGTCCGCCCTAGCTCGCTCATTTATGTCTTAATCGGAATTAAGGATGGCCCCTTATCAACTCGTCGTCCCTTTATGTTTGTACATCTCAATTGTCAGTAGAAACCACATTTGTTTAAGGAAGTCAGCCATATCAGCTATGTCTTAAAAAAAGACAGTAAATGAGGCTGAATTAACTGTTTTGCTGCCAGACAAGTCTCTGCTGAAGGCCAGGTGTAGCAGTGGTAAGGATTCACTCCATGGTGCTGAAAAGAAAACAGTTTGTGGGAACCGTTTGTCACCGTTATAATGCAATTACTGTATTGTTTAGTGTTGTGTAGTGGCTTTGCTGGCCTGTATCTAATAACAAATTTGGGAGTTTGCCCCACCAAGATGTACATGCTAAAATCGACACTGTTTTGAACAATTAAGGAGAGGAGAGATGAGGAAAGCCACTGTAGGATACTCCGATAGACCCCAGGAATGGTGTTCCAAGGCGATCATGTAAAATGCCCTTTAAGAAAGATATATGTTACACAATGTATAATTCAGTATAAAGCAGGGATGGGCAATAATTTAGGCTCCAGGGCCACAATTGGAGGTCAAAATTCAACGGAGGGTCGCACATATTATTTTTGGCCCAATTTGTTTGTCAAAAGATATTCGGGGGCCAGAAAGAAAGGTAGTTAGGCCTATTTGAAAAGATATAAATCCATTACAATTCCTACATACTTTCTATCTAGTTTTAAATGTTTTAGAGTGTGCAGGAGTGTTTTTGTTTTAAATATATAAACAAATTATTATCCCCCTCCATTAATTTGTACAAAGAACCAAGAAATTGTGTGTAGGGTTGTCTGAAAAATCAAACATTATTTCTGATGTAATCTGATTCTTCATGAAAAATATATTTGTCTCTTATTTGGACTGGTGAAGGACAAGGTAGATTTTTTTTTCTTTTGGAAAAGTTTTATTAACACATTTCCTTTAAAAACAGCTCATACATTTTTTATATAATTTCATACACATAAAAACGGCAATAAAGCATAAAACACAGCATTTGAAAGTTACATTTAAATGATTAAAAAGTACATGTTGTTAAAATCAATAAAAACAACCATGAATAACAGTACTTTCCTTGTAGACATCAAATCTGTAAAAGCCTTTTTGAAATGTGTACTAATGATCTAACAAAGGTAAAAAAAATGAAGACATGAAAAACATGTTAAAAAGTCACTTTGTTAAAAGGCTGTCTTCGGTCCCTTGCACAGGAGAGGGTTGAAGTCCTTATCAAACTCGCCTCATCCTGCTCCTCTGAATAAATTACCGTCCCGTCTGACAAGGTAGATATGCAATCCAAAGCCATACTGATAGATATGCAATTCAAACCACTATCAGTACTTGTCACTAGAGGTGTGATTATGGTCTTCCTGCAAAGAGGTGTTGATGTCTTCACCCTCCCCTCCACCATATCCTCTGTTTACAAACAACCCTGGATTGGGCGGGGCATTGATTCCAATTGGTGACGTCATCATGAAACGCACATGTTTTCATGCTGCAAGGCCACAGCGAGTCCCAAAAGACGTTGTAAAATAAACGAGCATTCGGTCCAGTCTCCTTACCTGGTGTTTTGGTCGAAATGATATACTGTATTTTCGTAATGAATGTTTCTAAAATGATGTTAAAGCTTTCAGACTACTATGACCTCTATTATTTACGAGAGGGGTCTCAGGGCATTCTGGGTACCATAACACAAACAGGCAAATTGCTGCAAACGGTGTCCTATCCAATACCAGGCATGGAATCCGTAGTAATCCTGGTGGTGGATCATAATGTATAGGCGTTGGATAGTGACTATTGTGGAAATTGTCTCAGTGTTTATTCTCGTCCTATACCAGCCATTCTTCCGATTGGTAATTTGTTCATCCAAAATGTTAAGCTTGTTCATACTTTCGGTTATATGGGACATGTTGCTTTGAATATGTAAACATGCAGTGCAAAATCACAACGCCATCATTAACATAAATGTTGTTTTACGAATAATCCAATTCTATGGTAACAAAAAGAACACTCAAAAAGCATGAAATCGTTGTCATCTTGGCAATGGCATCGTTTTAATTTTCTTTTAAAAACGATAGTGCGGGGACTTACATCTCGCCACGCATAATACAAGTCGTCACTACATACCACAGCCACAAAGTCATAAGCCCCGCCCGTTTCTACAATTTATATTTTTTACATGTGATTTTAAACCTAACCACATTGTTAACCGTATGTCTAACCGTAACCTTAAATTAAGACCAAAAATCACATTTTAGTTTTCATGAATTTTTAACATATAGACAATTTTGACTATATGTGGTAATTATTGACAATACAATGCGCGTACGCTACAGTTCAACCGACCTTGAGTCAATGATCAGCGGTTTCTTGTGTCTGATTGGTCTTCTCTTTGTAGCGTCAAGTGCCTGTTAATTTTTTATTGGGTTATTGGATTGTCAATCGTGGTATATCCACATGTTGTGTTGTTTGGTTGGAGCCTTCTCCTACCCTTTCTCTCTGTGTCGCGGCGCTGGGTTGGAGCCGCTGTCCCTGGTCTGGCACGTTCCCTTAAATTTTTGTGTTAAATTTGATGCCCCCCCTTTTTTTGATTCGACAATTTGCGACGGCATTTAAAATATCTACACGGGCATCTCCATACCAGTGTTTTTTTAAATAAGCATTTGTCAAATATACCCTTTATCTTGTAAAATGGCGGTGTTAAGCGGGTCGTCTGGGCCGGTTGCCCGGCTTGAGGGCCGTGAATTCGAATACTTGATGAAAAAGCGCTCGGTGACTATCGGTAGGAACTCGTCTCAGGGCTCGGTGGATGTGAGCATGGGTCATTCCAGTTTTATTTCTCGAAGACATCTCGAAATATTCACTGTTAGTGACGATAGCACTGGTGGTGGAGACTTTTACTTGCGATGCCTCGGCAAAAATGGGGTGTTCGTGGATGGAGTGTTCCTCAGACGGGGTGCCCCTCCTCTACAACTACCACGAATGTAAGTTCAACATGTATCTGTGTTTAGAATAACTAGCTAGTTATCTTTGTTTTGAATTACCACAAAGCACGTGCTGTTGCAGCAAGACTAAGGGGTGGTGTTTGCCATGTAGGTTCATCTTTGCTAGCTAATTAACGTCAGCTAGATAGTGTTTGTCAGATACGAGTAGCTACATGTTATGAACTGCCCTCCCATTGTTATAAAATATCTTCTGAATTAAGACAGCCAAATGTAGCTAGCGATATTCGAACTTGATTCTACAGCACACTGTCTGTCGGCCAGCTTTCAGTTGATTTGCTATCACATAGTGGGTTATTATTGTAACTAGCTAGCGGTGTACATGGTCATACAGGTAAACAATGTCATATAGTTCTGTGCAAGTGTTTTGTTAGTCAGGTAGATATGATCGATGTTTTGTTTATATTTAAGTTTGTGGATGGCTACGTTGCTTGTAGGCCTGTATCTTTACAACATGTGTGTGATGTGCATCACTAGGCCATCACTCAATTGAACATTTCTGATCCGGGCCATTACGGGTCAGCTTTGCACAACTCGGAAGATCGTTGTTTTGGTTTAGTTTGATCCATTCACAAAATTATAATGGCAGGTCACAAAGGCTAACGTTACAATACATAACAAATGGTCTCCTCAAAATATTCACTATTTTCCTCTTGCCATCATGGTAACATTACTCTATTCTCTTAGACCGATTTGAATTCCATAATACTAAAATGAGATTCTATTTCTATGCCAAATTCCCGGTATGCATAGATTGTTTTGTCAAATTTGCCCCATTTTATTCTGAAGAAACTTGCAAGAAACTTGTAAAATACACTCCAATCCAACTCGACCATTAAATATGAAGACAACCCTGTATTTAATTAGGAAAAGTCATTATTGTGCCATAATCCACTTTTGAATGTTTGATGCATAATTCGCAACAAAATTTAGTGGGCTGCTGGGGCTCATTCATTGGTCAGTTGCATATAAACACAAAGCTGCATTCTTAAAGCAGCAGTCAGCAGTAGAAACAATAACAAAGCGGCCCCGCAACCCTGTTTCGGTAAAAAGCTACGGGATGGGGCTGGAGAAATCTAAACACTCAAATTCATATATAGAGCTATGGATGCAAGGACTGACAATCCAAAATGATAGTTTTAAACATGTTTTGAGGGTATGGGTGTGTTCGTATATTCACCCTGGAGTGCCAGAGTGCGCACAAATTCAGAGTGTTGTCAGCGCACACTGGACTCTCTGCCCGAGGAGTAGGGCTGATCCAAGCGCTCTGACCTCACAACATCGGTCAATCACCCAAGCTAACTGGCTAACTTGCTAGCTACTTCCAGATACAAATGAGAGAACACATCACTCTGACCATTTCTAGCGCCCTAGCAGATTTAGAGCATTGGCAACAATTTTAATATTTTTTTTGCCAACGTTTACTGACAGGTCATATTCAACTGGTGTTGCACTGTTTGTAAATTCTTCAGTTATTCTGCACTCTGGTACACTCAGATGAGAGCGCTCTAAAATCGGCGTAGAAAGCCAGAGTGAATTTACGAATGCACCCTATATAGTGTTTGCTTGCATTTACTTTGACACACATTGGAGTAAAACATGTTTATATTTTGGGTTGTGATGGGGTACGACATGAGACAAGTTATATTATTAAAGAATCAGTGGGGTACATATAATTCATTTATACGTTCAAAAAGGGATGTAGCAACTGCTCATTGCCCCTTTAACTGACCACCCAGTCTTTTTACCCATTTATACACTGTATCACAGCATTTTAGACTGAAGAGATGTTCATTCCTAACTAAGAAGCACAGTGGGCTCAAATTCCCTTATCGATCAGGTTGATGTGATTTAAAGAGCTTTAAATCAGGGGTGTGTTTTATACGCTCACATCTACAGCTTCAAGAAAACCTTGTGATGTCCTTATTTTGGAATTGGGCTGTATGTGTATAATGACTATAGTAGCCCACCCTACCTAAGGCAAAGAATGATCAGGGAAGTGGACAGACAGTCTTGGCTTGGAGAGCTCTGGACTGTGGTTCTTTATGCCCGCTAGATTCTAACAGAATGACAAATTGCCAGAATGAAGCAGTCACTGCTGCCCAGCCCTCCATGTTGTTGCTCTCACACGCCTACATAATTACTCCATGGCATAGTCTTGCCATGACTGTTTACATCCTAACTGAATCTGTGTAAAGTGGTTATATTAGTTTGATGCTCATTGTTTTGTCTCATTGGGATGTTGTGTGTTTTTAGGATAATCTGCAGGGATGATGATTATTTTGGAGGTAAAAAAGGGAAAGTAATAGAGAATAATTCTTATCTCTGCTGCCCTGAGCTTGGATATTTTTTTTATCTTTTGAGGGTCCATTGTGTTCTACCTCCTGGCATAACATAGCAACTACATTTGCTTTTACAAAATGTTTGGTCTCATTGAGCAAGGAGGGATATTGGCAAAGGAGCCTGAATGTTAAAAAGCATTGAGGCTGTGGTAAAACTCAGCTCTTTGCAAAATGACTTTGGATTTCCATGCAAGCTTATCATCTTAACCAAGCTTCTTTTGTTGTTGAAAACATTTAAGTATGAAATCATTGAAGCAGATAGTAGACTATATAATAACATTAATTGTCTGGTAGGGGGGTGGGTTTTGTGGTCTAGTGGAATTCTTTACCTCAGGTAGTAGAGATTGGAGGTCTGGTGGCAAAAGGAATTCTGTTTGTTGTTTTGTATGCGTCTGTGCCTGACTGATAGAGGATCAGTGAGCCCCCAACACACACACACACAAACCCAATGTTGTAAAAGCAATGTGTGTTGCCTTTGGTCACACACAGCACTCTGCGAGGAATGTGATGTCTCAGAGCTCAGCATTCCTGTATCAAAGACACCCTGATGGTTGCCATGTGAGTGTGCTGTGCTGAGCACAATGTTGATGGTGCTGTTCTTGCTATTAGGTGATTCCCCCCCCCTCTCAATAGCAGGAACAACACCAACAGTGGTCAGAACCAAGTAATATCAGGATGTAAGATGGCACATAAACCCAACAACTTAAACAACTAATTTCTCTGAACTAGAGGTCGACCGATTATGATTTTAACGCCGATACCGATTATTGGAGGACCAAAAAAAGCTGATGCCGATTTTTGTATGTAATAACTGACAATTACAACAATACTGAATGAACAATGAACACTTTTATTTTAACTTAATATAATACGTCAAATCAATTTAGTCTCAAACAAATAATGAAACGTATTCAATTTGGTTTAAATAATGTAAAAACAGTATTGGAGAAGAAAGTATGTGCGATGTAAAAAAAAAAAAAGCTAACGTTTAAATTCAAGAACATATGAAAGCTGGTGGTTCCTTTTAACATAAGTCTTCAATATTCCCAGTTAAGAAGTTGTAGTTATTATTGGACTACTACTGTCTATACCATTTGTATTTCATATACCTTTGACTATTGGATGTTCTTAAAGATAGTTTAGTATTGCCAGCCTAATCTCAGGAGTTGATGGGCTTGAAGTCATAAACAGCGCTGTGCTTCAAGCATTGCTAATAGCTGCTGTTTGAATGAATACTTGCGTGCAGTGCTTGCTTCTGCCTACCACCGCTCAGTCAGAATGCTCTATGAAATATCAAATCATAGACTTAATTATAATAAACACACACAAATACGAGCCGTAGGTCATTAATGTGGTCAAATCCGGAAACTATCATTTCGAAAACAGAACGTTTATTCTTTCAGTGAAATACGGAACTCTTCCGGATTTTATCGAACGGGTGGCAACCCTAAGTCTAAATATTACTGTTACATTGCACAACCTTCAATGTTATGTCATAATTATGAACAATTCTGGCAAAGTAATTACTGTCCTTGTTAGGAATAAATGAACATTCAACAGTTTGCAACAACCCAGCCGGCCCAAACAGCTGCATATACCCTGATTCGCTTGCACTGAACGTAAGAGAAGTAACACAATTTCCCTAGTTTAACTATGCAGGCTTAAAAATATATACTTGTGTATTGATGTTAAGAAAGGTATTGATGGTTAGGTATGTTATTGCAACAATTGTGTTTTTTTTCGCGAATGCACTTGTTAAATCATCACTTGTTAAATAAATCATCACTTGTTTGGCGAAGTTGAAGTAGGCTGTGATTCGATGATAAATTAACAGGCACCGCAATGATTATATGCAACGCAGAGCAAGCTAGTTAACTACACATGGTTGATGATATTACTAGGTTAACTAGTGATTATGTGAAGGTTGATTTGTTTTTTTTCTAAGAAGTTTAATGCTAGCTAGCAACATATCTTGGATCCTTGCAGCCACAAGGTCCTTTCAATGCTGCGCTCTCGTAACAGCTGGTTACCCCGCCACGCAGCCTCCTCGTGGATTGCAATGTAATCGGCGTCCAAAAAGGCATATTACTGATTGTTATGAACACTTGAAATTGGCCCTAATTAATCGGCCATGCCTCAACTCTGAACATCACCAAATTCACTGAGGATACATTACATAGGGTGAAGAAACAATACACCGACCTCAGCCCCTTACTACATGGGGAACAAATACTGTATACTCGTTGTTGAGTGGGATCTGCATGGCGTGTGGGGGGGGGGGGACTTGGTGACTTTACACCATTTCTTTGGATTCCTCACCTCTAACTCATTGTTAGAAAAAGTTGGATCCGAATCAAATCTTAGGTGCTATATTTATTGAATATTATATGAATCCTCTAAATTAAAATGGCCAGTTGGGTTCAATCGATTAGCTCAATGTTGCAGGAATGCTGATCTTATGTTTCTTTTTTGAACTTTATTTAACCAGGTAGTCAAGTTGACGCCAAGATAATAAAGCAAAGCAGTTGGACACATACAAAAACAGAGTTACACATGGAGTAAAACAAACATACTTTCAATAATACAGTAGAAAAATAAGTCGATATACAATGTGAGCAAATGAGGTGAGATAAGGGAGGTAAAGGCAATAAATAGGCCATGGTGGCGAAGCAAATACAATATAGCAATTAAAACACTGGAATGGTAGATTTGACAGATGAGTGTGCAAAGTAGAAATACTGGGGGTGCAAAATAAATAAATACAGTAGGGGAAGAGGTAGTTGTTTGGGCTATTTATAGATGGGCTATGTGCAGTGATCTGTGAGCTGCTCTGACAGCTGGTGCATAAAGCTAGTGAGGGAGATAAGTGTTTCCAGTTTCAGAGATTTTTGTAGTTCGTTCCAGTCATTGGCAGCAGAGAACTGGAAAGAGAGGCGGCCAAAGGAGGAATTGGCTTTGGGGGTGACAAGTGAGATATACCTGCTGGAATGCGTGCTACAGATGGGTGCAGCTATGGTGACCAGCGAGCAGAGATAAGGAGGGACTTTACCTAGCAGGGTCATGTAGATGACCTGGAGCCAGTGGGTTTGGCGACGAGTATGAAGCGAGGGCCAGCCAACGAGAGCGTACAGATACTCAATTTGTTGAGTATGGTGTTGGAGGCTATTTTGTAAATTGCATCGCTAAAGTTGAGGATCGGTAAGATGGTCAGTTTTACGAGGGTATGTTTGGCAGCATGAGTGAAGGATGCTTTGTTGTGAAATAGAACGCCGATTCTAGATTTAATTTTGGATTGGAGATGTTTTATGTGAGTCTGGAAGGAGAGTTTAGTCTAACCAGACACCTATGTAGTTGTCCACATATTCTAAGTCGGAACTGTCCAGAGGAGTGATGCTGTACGGGTGGACAGGTGCGGGCAGCGATCGTTTGAAGAGCATGCATTTAGTTTTACTTTAAGCTCGTCTGGAGGGTTGTGTCCAAAGAAGGGCCAGAAGTATACAGAATGGTATCGTCTGCGTAGAGTCGGAATAGAGACTCACCAGCAGCAAGAGCGACATCATTGATATTTTCAGAGAAAAGAGTCGGCCCAAGAATTTAACCCTGTGGCACCCCCATAGAGATGGCCAGATGCCCGGACAACAGGCCCTCCGATTTGACACACTGAACTCTGTCGGAGAAGTAGTTGGTGTACCAGGCAAGGCAATCATTTGAGAAACCAAGGCTGTTGAGTCTGCCAATGAGGATGTGGTGATTGACGGAGTCGAAAGCCTTGGCCAGGTCAATGAATACGGCTGCACAGTATTGTTTCTCATCGATGGCGGTTAAGATATCATTTAGAACCTTGAGCGTGGCTGAGGTGCACCCATGACCAGCTCTGAAACCAGATTGCATAGCGGAGAAGGTACAGTGGGATTCAAAATTGTCGTTGATCTGTTTGTTGACTTGGCCTTCGAAGACTTTAGAAAGGAAGGCTAGGATCAATATAGGTCTGTAGCAGTTTGGGTCAAGAGTGTCTCCCCCCTTTTGAAGAGGGCGATGACCGCAGCTGCTTTCCAATCTTTGTGAATCTCAGATGACACAACAGAGGTTGAACAGGCTAGTAATAGGGGCTGCAACAATTTTGGCAGATAATTTTAGAAAGAGAGGGTCCAGATTGTCTAGCCCGGCTGATATGTGGGGGTCCAGATTTTGCAGCTCTTTCAGAACCTCAGCTGACTGGATTTGGGAGAAGGGGAAATGGGGAAGGCTTGGGCGAGTTGCTGTGGGGGGGTGCAGTGCTGTTGACCAGGATAGGGGTGGCCAGTTGGAAAGCATGGCCAGCCATAGAAAAATGCTTGTTGAAATTCTCAATTATAGTGAATTTATTGGTGGTGAGTTTCCTATCCTCAGTGCAGTGGGCAGCTGGGAGGAGGTGTTCTTATCCTCCATGGACTTTGCAATGTCCCAGAACTTTTTGAGTTTGTTGCAGGAAGCACATTTCTGCTTGATAAAGCTAGCCTTTGCTTATAACTGCTTGTGTATATTGGTTCCTAACTTCCCTAAAAAGTTTCATTTCATGGGGGCTGTTCGATGCTAATGCAGAACGCCACAGGATGTTTTTTCTGTTGGTTAAGGGCAATCCAGTCTGGAGAGAACCAACGGCTATATCTGTTCCTGGTTCTAAATTTCTTAAATGGGGCATGCTTATTTAAGATGGTGAGGAAGGAATTTAAATTAAAAAATAACCAGGCATCCTCTACTGACGGGTTGAGGTCGATATCCTTCCAGGATACCTGGGCCAGGTTGACTAGAAAGGCCTGCTCGCTGAAGTGCTTCAGGGAGCGTTTGATAGTGATGAGTGGAGGTCGTTCGACCGCGGACCCATTACGGATGCAGGCAATGAGACTGTGATCGCTGAGATCTTGGTTGAAAACAGCAGAGGTGTATTTAGAGGGCAAGTTGTTTAGGATTATGACTATGAGGGTGCCCGTGTTTACGGCATTGGGGTTGTACCTGGTAGGTTCATTTATAATTTGTGTGAGATTGAGGGCATCAAGCTTAGATTGTAGGATGGCCGGGGTGTCAGTTTAGGTCACCTAGCAGCACAAGCTCTAAAGGTAGATGGGGGGGGGGGGGATCAGTTCACATATGGTGTCCAGAGCACAGTTGGGGGCAAAGGGTGGTCTATAGCAGGCCGCAACGGTGAGAGACTTGTTTTTAGAGAAGTGGATGTTTAAAAGTAGAAGTTCAAATTGTTTGGGTGCAGACCTGGATAGTAGGACAACTCTGCAGGCTATCTCTGCAGTAGATTGCAACACCGCCCCCTTTGGTTGTTCTATCTTGTCTGAAAATGTTGTAGTTCGGGATGGAGATTTCAGAGTTATTGGAGGTCTTCCTAAGCCAGGATTCAGACACGGCTAAGACATCTGGGTTGGCAGAGTGTGCTAAAGCGGTGAATAAAACAAACTTAGGGAGGAGGCTTCTAACATGCATGAAACCAAGGCTTTTACTGTTACATCAGTCATCAAACCAGAGCGCCTGGGGAATAGGAGTGGAGCTAGGCACTGCATGGCCTTGATTAATCTCTACATCGACAGAGGAGGAGTAGGATACGGGTACGGCTAAAAGCCATGAGAATTGGTCGTCTTGGACGTCCGGAACGGAGAGTAAAAGTAGCAGGTTTCTGGGGGCGATAAAATGGATTCAAAGTATAGTGTACAGACAAAAGTATGGTAGGATGTGAATACAGTGGAGGTAAACCTTGGCATTGAGTGATGATGAAAGCGATATTGTCTCTAGAAACATAATTGAAACCAGGTGATGTCATCGCATGTGTGGGTGGTGGACCTGACGAGTTGGATAAGGTATAATGAGCAGGGCTAGAGGCTCTACAGTGAAATAAACCAATAAACACTAACCAGAACAGCAATGGACAAGGCATATTGACATTAAGGAGAGGCATGCTTTGCAGAGCGATCATAAGGGTCCAGTGAGTAGTGAGGTTGGTTGGTTGGGGTCAAGGTGATTCAGACAATCGTGATGGAGGGGCCAGTTGAATAACTCCTTCGGGCAGATAATGTCGGAATTCCAGTCATGAAGGCCCGGTGGGGCTTCGCATCGGCAGTAAAACGTGTCTGGATCGGTGATTGTAGCCCAGGAGTGGCTGATGGAACTCTTTAACTGGCTAGCTCTGGGATAATCACTATTGTAAAGTGGCTGGCTGTTCCACTGGATGTCATAAGGTGAATGCACCAATTTGTAAGTCGCTCTGGATAAGAGCGTCTGCTAAATGACTTAAATGTAAATGATAATTTGTAAGTCGCTCTGGATAAGAGCGTCTGCTAAATGACTTAAATGTAAATGATAATTGGTGTTTGCATCAGCGAGTGCTCTGGAAAGGCAGCTTGCCAGTTACAGCAGTGCATCCCCTGAACGATAACGAAGAGTTAACGTTAGATGAGAAGCCTGACCATGGAGACTGGGGTGAGAAGGTGATGAAGCATACTTCATGAGCTGTAACCGAAAAACGAATGGCATTTGGAAAGTTTGTGTTGAGGGAGAAAGTGTGGTGGAACAAGTATTAGCATTGTTAAGTATCTTGCTAGCTGGATCGAATTCTCAGTTAGCTAGCCAGAGAAATGTTGAGTGACATTAGCCAACTTATCTGATCAAATTATTGAGTTTATGGTGTGAAAATTAGCTTGCTAATAAAGTAGCCAGCTGACTTTACAATATCAAATGAGCTAACATTAGTAACCTAACCAATTCTCTATAGTATTAACTGGTGTACGACTCCTTGCAGTTCCTCAATATATAACGCATTAGTTGCTTACTGGACCCTGGCAATCTATGTGAAATGTTAACTAGCTAAAGAACTAACCACTATCTGTTTTCAGAATGAGATAATTGGGTGAAAATTAGGCGTTGCTTGTTAAACAAATACATTCAGGGTGTGGAGCTGGGCCTGGCTTAAGCTGGATGCCACTATAGAGGTGAAAGGAACACCACACACTTTCCCTCTTTCTCACTTTTGCTGGCACATTGTAGAACAGATGTCCCACAGACAGAATGTGTACAATGTAATAATGTGCAGTGCGGCCCAAAGATTTTGTTTTTGTTGTGTTGAACTTGACAGTAACACATGTGAGGGGGATTATAATTTAACTCGGTGAACTTATTTTTGCACACATGTAGCCTTGTGCACTTGATCAATGTCTATTGTGACCACTATAATAGAGCAAAAACAGAATGCCTGTTTCATTCTATGTCTACTTTAAAATGTATTTTTCCCATGTGCAATATATGTGTGTGGTCACAAGCATTCTATTATAAAGGCTGTCATGGCTAACTGCAATATTAGTGTATTGTTTATTTTTTCTCAACTTGAGTGTCATTTGCAGTGAAGTCTAGGCAACAAATAACATTGGATTTCTTTCTTTACATTTTTAAGCTGGGAGTTAGGTTCACTTTAACCACTTTATTTTACACGGAGACAGATCATTTTCTTTGTTGTTTAATTAGTTAAAACCTGCATTTCTCCCTAGAAAGGATGTTTTGCATGTTTCAGTGCAAAAACAAATTGTCACCTTTTTGGGCCCTCACAAGTTTGCATCCCTGAGTTTGCTGGTAACTAGTTTTGAAAAAACATGTTTTCCCACTAGACACTAGCTACGTGTGGTCTGTGTAATGAGGTCATCAACACCCCCCTATTTCATCAAGTAATTTAGATTCCCATGCTCTTTGTTGACAGGGGTGTTACATTGGTCCTGAAGGGGTGTTGGAGTGCATATGCATAATTGAAGTGTCTGGCTTCACCAGGCTGGTTCCCAGCAGTTTTTCACCCTCTGAGTAGCAATGCTAATTTGAGACTTGGGTGTCAGAGACACTGTCCTCTCTGAATGTGCTCTATGCCAGCTCTGTTGGGGCTTGGCAACAAGTGCTGCAGCACCTGGCATCCGGACCAAAAGAAAGCAGGGCTGGCATAACAATCTGGGCCTCCATCTCTCTCTGGGATGAGGTGATGGAGCCTGATCCTGCACTGATTGTATATGGACATCTCCATTCTAGGCATTCACACTGCTTGTTGGTTACCCCACAATGAAAATGTGTGTTTGATTAGGCTACCACAGCCTATATTTAGCCTGAGCCTCTGGAAGCAACGTCAGCACAAGAACCGTATGTCAGGAGCTTCATAAAATGTGTTTCCATGACTGAGCAGCCTTACACAAGCCTAAGATCACCAAGCGCAATGCCAAGTGTCAGCTGGAGTGGTGTGAAGCTCGCCGCCATTGTACTCTGGAGCAGTGGAAACTCGTTCTCTGGAGTGATGAATCACACTTCACCATCTGGCAGTCCGACAGACATCTGGGTTTGGTTGATGCCAGGACAACACTACCTGCCCCAATGCATAGTGCCAACTTTAAACTTTGGTGGAGGAATAATGGTCTTGGGCTGTTTTTCATGGTTCGGGCTAGGCCCCTTAGTTCCAGTGACGGGAGATCTTAACGTTACAGCATACAATGACATTCTAGACTTCTGTGCTTCCGTCTTTGTGGCAACAGTTTGGGGAAGGCCCTTTTCCTGTTTCAGCATAACAATGCGAGGTCCATATAGAAATTATTTGTCGATTGATGTGGAAGAACTTGACTGGCCTTTACAGAACCTTGACCTCAACCCCATCAAACACCTTTGGGATGAATTGGAACGCCGACTGCGAGCCAGACCTAATCACCCAACATCAGTGCCCAACCTCACAAATGCTCTTGTGGCTGAATGGAAGAACTCCCCGCAACAATGTTCCAACATCTAGTGGAAAGTCTTTCCAGAAGAGTGGAGGCTGTTATAGCAGCAAAAGGGGAACCAGCTCCATATTAATGTCCATGATTTTGGAATAAGATGTTCGATGAGCAGGTGTCCATATAATGAAGTGTATAACGAAAAATACATTACATACAAAATACTTTTTTACAGTTTACATACATTTTTAAGAACATTAACATGTAGTGTGTGGCTGCTCAGAGGCCACATAGACTGGAAGGTTGCATTACATTGTGTGGTAGGTGAATTTGAACCTTTTGTCTTTTTTTCTCTGCAGGTGCATTTTCAGGTTTCCCAGCACAAACATCAAGATCACATTCACAGCCCTGTCCAGTGGAAAGAGGGAGAAGCGTGAGGTGCCGGAGTCTCCAGTAAAACCAGTCCACATCTCTCCACTCACCATAAACATTCCAGACAACATCGCCCACCTCATAAGCCCCCTGCCCTCACCCACTGGCACCATCAGGTACAGTAACAGTAGGCCTGGGCCTCAGTTAACCTTGAGATTACTTATTATCATACTGGCCTGGTGGCTAATCCTTTGTTTATTGAACTCTAGGGGAAGCTGTGAACCAGGCTCAGGTTGCAGCTTAGGTCACCTCCTAACCTACACAATCTGTCCAACACAGGCTTAACAAGTACACACAATAAAGCTATCTGTGTGCAGCCTGTGGCAGTCTTCACTTAGCTGCTGTGTGCGTGTTGTCTGAAAAATACATGGCTTCTAGCAATGTTAATTTTGACAGCTGTTTTAGTTTTAATACCTTTTATTCTCAGTCACAGTTTAATAATTTCATCCTTTGTTAGTTATTATTAGTCGACTAAAACTCTGGGCAGTTTATCTAGTTTAAGTCACAGGTGTTTAAGTCACATAGTAAGTGCATTTTTTCCCGATTGGGAAAAAAATATATAAAAATAAATTAGGAATATTTAGGCTACCTCTAACTTCCATCATGTGCACATTCCTTGAAAAGGGGGGAAATTGAGCTTTACAAAAAATGCCAGGAGTATTACTGTACTACTAATATTCAACAAATAGCATTTGTTTTTTCCATAGCAAAGGTTAGTTCAAGTCAAGAGCCCTGTAGGCTTGGGTGGTATACTGTATAACGGGATATTTGGAAGAAGCCACGGGAGGATTTTTCAAAACCGTCAACTGTGAATTTGAATATTAATAGCTACTTTTTATGTTAATACCTGCAGTCAACTTGTGCAATACATTATGAGATAAAGCATATCGCATCACCTATCACATTATTTTATGTGATGTAGCTTACAGTAGTTCCCCAGAACAGTTGAGCCAGTCATGTGTTTGTTTGGAAGTAGCACAATTGGAGAAAGCCATGTGGTGAGTCCACAGCATTCTATATTGATCGGCGAGTCTCTGTTGTGCGGCGCACATGAGGTGACGAAGCCATCAGATATCTTATTGAGTTTCTGCCAGAAGTCAGAGTGCTAGATGAGTTCTGTACTAGATGTCGACTGATTATGATACCGATTATTGGAGGACCAAAAAAGCCGATACCGATTAATCGGACAATTTAATTTAAAAAATGTTTTAACTTTTTTTTTGTAGTAATGACAATTACAACAATACTGAATGAACACTTATTTTAACTTAATATAATACATCAATAAAATCAATTTAGCCTCAAATAAATAATGAAACATGTTCAATTTGGTTTAAATAATGCAAAAACAAGTGTTTGAGAAGAAAGTAAAAGTGCAATTTGTGCCATGTAAGAAAGCTAAAGTTTGAGTTCCTTGCTCAGAACATGAGAACATATGAAAGCTGGTGGTTCCTTTTAACATGAGTCTTCAATATTCCCGGGTAAGAAGTTTTAGGTTGTAGGAATTATAGGACTAATTCCCTCTATACCATTTATATTTCATTAACCTTTGACTATTGGATGTTCTTATAGGCACTTTAGTTTTGCCAGTGTAACCGTATAGCTTCCGTCCCTCTCCTCGCCCCTCCCTGGGCTCGAACCAGGAACGCAACGACAACAGCCACCCTAGAAGCAGAGCAAGGGGAAGAACTACTAGAAGGCTCAGAGCGAGTGACGTTTGAAACGCTATTAGCACGTGCTAACTAGCTAGCCATTTCACTTCGGTTACACCAGCCTCATCTCGTGAGTTGATAGGCTTGAAGTCATAAACAGCGCAATGCTTGACGCACAACAAAGAGCTGCTGGCAAAATGCAAAGAAAGTGCTGTTTGAATGAATGTTTACGAGCCTGCTTCTGCCTACCACCGCTCAGTCAGATACTTAGATACTTTTATGCTTGTAATCTCAGTCAAATTATATGCAACGCAGGACACGCTAGATAATATCTAGTAATATCATCAACCATGTGTCGTTAACTAGTGATTATGATTGATTGTTTTTATAAGATATGTTTAATGCTAGCTAGCAACTTACCTTGGCTTACTGCATTCGCATAACAGGCAGTCTCCTTGTGGAGTGCAACGAGGGAGAGGCAGGTCGTTATAGTGTTGCACTAGTTAACTGTTGCAAGATTGGATCCCCTGAGCTGACAAGGTGAAAATCTGTCGTTCTGCCCCTGAACGAGGCCGTTAACTGTCAGGAGAATTCTATACTCCTGTTCATTTACCAATTCAATTATGTCGCCCATAGTCTGTTTATATCAGGATTTGTAAGATACTGAGAGAAACGAAAACAGACAGGCCCAGTCTACTAAAGTTAAATGTTTATTCACGGGAATGTTCTGAAGTCAAGAATACAGATCAATTCATTTTATACTGACTTCTCACGCCCACACAAACATATGCACACACATGTCCTGCTACGTACACGCTGTCTGTCTCACTTCCCAGCTGACAGAGATGGTGACCAAGCTCAGACAGTCTGTGTTTAGAATACCATAAAGGCATATTGTTTCACCCGAATTTTGACTAGGACTACACATTTATTGATTATGATTTCATACATTCCAATCAATTCCATAAAAATGTTTGTTTCATGGCGGAATATTCTAATCGTTCAATTAACAGACCATTCTCACCTACCACCGTTCCTAGGCCGTCATTGAAAATAAGAATGTGTTCTTAACTGACTTGCCTAGTTACATAAAGTTTAAATAAAGGTGTAAAAAAAAAAGATCTTTCAAATCGGTGCCCATAAATACCGATTTCCGATTGTTATAAACTTGAAATCGGCCCTAAATAATCGTCCATTCCGATTAATCGGTCGACCTTTATTCTGTACAGCTGCCATTTCCCCCCCTGTGCTTTTTACTAAGTGTTTTTTTTCTCCCATCTGGTCCATGTACACATGCTTCTCTTCCTTTGGAAAAGCAAGCATCCCAACTTTGTTCATTTGCACAATTTCTCTTGTTCGCTTTCACTTGTAAATGTCCATACAGATCAAAAATGACATTCGGTAGCTACTTTTGTTTAACTTTATGAGCTGTATTTGCTGGTCTTTGTAATTAGTTTGTTTTGCTCGTTGGCATTTCGCAATTAGTTTGCTAATTTTTGTTAGCATTCTGGTAAGAAGCCCAGTTGACTTTGTTTGTAGCGCCCTCTTGTGTGCTATGCTGGTAATACCGTAAATCCTGGAACTAGAGAAGGACTGTATGACGACATGAATATCTGTATACCGCACAAGCCTACTGTCCTGGCTTTGCATCAGTTCAAAAGATTGAACGAGTGACTGAAGTGACCACCAGGGAACTGTGTGGGAGAGCCTGGCAGGTCAACTCAATCAGTCCGTGCAGCTCAAATATGTAATGAGAGGATTGAATGAAATATTCAGCACTCATGCATGCTTAGGATTGGACAAAACAGTTGCAAAGGAGCTTCATGTCAAATGAAATGTGAGACTAATGGACGTGGAATTTTCCTCTTCACATTTTCTTAGACTAAAATGAATTTGTAAGAGTTGTAGTTTTTTCCAGTGCATTTCATTATCGTAGTAGTTTTAGACCGGAAAATTAGGTTGTTGATTATTTATTGTTGACTAAATTAACACTGGCTTCTACTGGTGTGAACATTTAAATGTAATTGGGATCCTTAACTGCAATGTGAATTTAAAAATGTTTCCTAATGTTATCACACAACATATTTTGTGTTATTGCCAAACTAGACGATAGGCTATATAGACCTGGGGAAAGTTGTGTAAAGGTTGACACAGCGAAATGACTTAGCTGCAGAACGTAGACTGCATAGTGGGTAAATATCCACAACATCTGAGTGTTGAAGTGCTAGGCTCAACTTCTCACCTCGCTAGCTCGCTATGAAAGATGCAAGTGTTTGTTCTCTAAAGTATCGTAACTAATCTAGGGCTCTACAGTGCGACCATTTTACTCGCATATGCGTATAATTATTTTTCTGTGCGATCTGGACATTTTGTTTAGGCGCGCCTGGAACATTTTAAGGATTCTAGCTTTAATATCTCAAATATTGTTCATTTTGCTCAGTTGTAATCAGGCTCCTCCACTCCAAAATTCCTAGCAGAATTGAATCTAAACTCTCCAGAAATGGGGAGTTGACGTGCAAGTCGGAGTCATTATTTTGGCGTCAACTGTCCACTGCGTCATCATCGTTAACAGTTGGAAAAATGGCAGAGAAAGGCAAGCAACAGCACTGAAGCCCTGTATGGCAATATTTTGAGAAGGAAATGCACATTTTGCGAGGTGAAATTGAAGTACAGTAATGGTAGTACAGGTGCAATGCTTAACCATCTGAAAGGGGCACACCGTGAGACCCAAACCGTTGTGGGAAGGATACCGATTTATATGTGTGTGTGTAAATAATGACAATTTCAACAATGCTTAATGAACACTTTTTATTTGAACTCAATATAATACTTCAATTAAATCAATTTAGTCTCAAATAAATAATGAAACATGTTCAATTTGGTTTAAATAATGCAAAAACAGTGTTGGAGAAGAAAGTAAAAGTGCAATATGTGCCATGTAAAAAAAATCTAGCGTTTTAAGTTCTAGAACATATGAAAGCTGGTGGTTCCTTTTAGCATCTAATAACTACAACCTAAAACTTCTTAACTGGGAATATTGAGTCTTCAATATTCCCAGTTAAGAAGTTTTAGGTTGTAGTTATTAAAGGACTATTTCTCTCTTTTACCATTTGTATTTCATAGACCTTTGTCTATTGGATGTTATTTTAGGCACTTTAGTATTTCCAGCCTAATCTCAGGAGTTGATGGGCTTGAAGTCATAAACAGCGCTGTGCTTCAAGCATTGCGAAAAGCTGCTGGCAAATGGAGAAAAGTGTGGTTTGAATGAATGCTTACGAGCCTGCTGCTGCCTACCACCGCTCAGACTGCTCTATCAAATATCTAATCATGTACTTATTATATTATAATTAAGTCTTCAGAAATACGAGCCTTAGGTCATTAATGTGGTCATATCCGGAAACTATCATCTCAAAAACAAAACGTTTATTCTTTCACTGAAATACGGAACCGTTCCGCATTTTATCGAACAGGTGGCAACCTTAAGTCTAAATATTACTCATACATTGCACAATCTTCAATGTTATGTCATAATTATGTACAATTCTGGCAAATTAATTACGGTCTTTGTTAGATAGAAATGGTCTTCACACAGTTCGCAACGAGCCAGGCGGCCCAAACTGCTGCATATACCCTGACTCTGCTTACACTGAACGCAAGAGAAGTGACACAATTTCAGGCACCGCATTGATTATATGCAACGCAGGACAGGCTAGTTAACTACACATGGTTGATGATATTACTAGTTTAACTAGTGATTATGTTAAGATTGTTATGAACACTTGAAATCGGCCCTAATTAATTTGCCATTACTATTAATCGGTTGACCTCTAGTGCGAATCACCCATGAATTCCTACTAGCACATCTGCCAATCGTCTACGGTGCATTGCACCAATGATGGAACTTCTCCAGATACATTGAAGAATGGAAAATATATTGTTTTCATTTGATTCTAGCCAATCATCAGTGTTTATCTCCAGATTATTCATGTTTGCTTCAGCTAATGACATCCTTAAGCTTTTTCTGCTGTGTTAACTCAATGCCTCATGAAACGGTTTTGCTCTCCTTTCAATATGAGTTAGATAATGTGAGTATTTGCATAGGTGGTGTACCAGTCTGACTGCAGGCTACTGCAGGAAAGGGTACAGATAAACTGAGCAAAGATATTTATTTTCGTGGGGCCCCTATTCCTCAGAATAGCTTGGCTAATAGTAAACCATTGCTTGATTTCAGTAGATCAATTAGGCAGTTTAGTTTGTAGCCTAAAAGTTATTATTATTCTTAGTCAGAATTTTTATCTACTGTGTTTGTCATCATGCTGACTTGATGACTAACAGTCTGGTCTTCTTCTTCCCCACAGTGCTGCCAACTCGTGCCCCTCCAGTCCCAGGGGAGCGGGCTTGTCCGGCTACAGGATGGGTCGCATCGTCAGCTCTGCAGAGCTACAGCTCATAAACGACAACTCCCAGTCAGAGAACGACAAGGAGGCCTCAGGAGGGGACAGCCCCAAGGTGAGCACCACATACAGAGCATCTCCATTGAACATGCTTTTAGTCTAAGGCTTAAATTCATCTGTGTCTGTGAAACTGGCATTTTTCATTTAGTGGCAATCAGCAGTTGAAACCATAAAATGTTATCCCCGCCACTGTTTTGGTAAAAAGCTGAGGGATGGGGCTGGAGAAATGTAACCGCTCTCAAATCCATAGATGGAAGAATTGACCAACCATGATATCAATATAGCTTTAATGTCATGAGGGTGTACAGTGTTTGTTTACATTTACTTTGTTTTAGTGTTGAGTAGGGTTGAACATTTTGGGGAATATTCAGAGGTGGAAACTTTCTGTGGGAATTAACGGGAATATATGGTAATTAACGGATATCTATGCAAATTATATCATTACCATTTAAATGTTTTTTTTTTGCCTTGGATATATTTACCATATCATATGGAGACAGAAACATAAACCTTTTACCTTATCATAAGTAGACATTGCAAATGGTTAAATCCTTCCAATAGATAGAGAATTATGAATTGAACTTTAATGAAAAAAGTTGACTCTTCACATGGGATGATTTTACTGAACAACAAAAGAAAAGGAATATTTAATGATCCCCAATGATCCATCGCATCTCCCCCCCCCAAAAAAAACGTTTTCAACATACATCTGTAAAATGAGAGTCTAGAAACTAAAGCTTTGGTTGTCTTCCTCTCATGCTTCCATGTCTTCTCCCTGGACCTCCTCAATGTCCACCTCTTGAACATCAGACTCTGAGGCCTCATCTTTACTGTCACTTTCCAACCTTGTTGAGGATGGCTTGTTGTCAAAAAGCTTCAAATTTGCCTGGATGGTCACCAATTTTTTCAACCCTTGTATTGGTCAGCCTGTTGTATGCTTTGGTGTGTGTGTGTTCTCAAACAAAGACTAGTTGCGATCTAAGATGGCTGATGTTGGTGGAATTTGGAGGATGATGGAGGCAACAGTGAAAAGAGCCTCATATCCACAAAGTCCTTTCCACCAGGGGACTGATGAGATATGTTGGGACGACTGCCATATTGCATCTCCATGCCAAAGCC
Source organism: Oncorhynchus gorbuscha (assembly GCF_021184085.1). Classification (NCBI taxonomy): domain Eukaryota; kingdom Metazoa; phylum Chordata; class Actinopteri; order Salmoniformes; family Salmonidae; genus Oncorhynchus; species Oncorhynchus gorbuscha. The sequence goes on along the minus strand of NC_060198.1, from coordinate 38,764,912 downwards.
CTTGCTTGGAAGTGTACTTCACCAGACTAGAAATAACCTTGCCCTCGTCAAGGTGGCGAGACACTGTAGGGATGACACCGTAGGCCTTGTTGATCTCTGCCCCCGACAGGATGCTCTTGCCAGCATACTTGGGGTCCAACGTATGCGGTGGTGTGTATGGGCTTCAGGCAGAAGTCTTCACGCTTTCTGATGTATTTCAGAACTGTTTCCTCTGCTTGGAGCAACAGTGAAGTGGGCAGGGCAGTATGAATTTCTTCCCTTAGATCTGAAAGCTGAGTCTGACCATCAGACAGGATGGCATTGTCTCCCTCAATCCGTGCAATGGCTACTGTTTTAGGTTTCAGGCTGCTTAACACTCTCTCCCAAAATACATTACCCAGGAGGGTCCTCTTGAAGGGGCTGTCTATGTCGGCAGACTGTGATATATTCTTGGAGAGACTCCTTCCCCTCCAGGAGACAAACATGTCAAACACGATGACAACAAAACCCCAACAGATGTTGCCAGGAAGCTTCAATGTGGTGCTCTTATTCTTCTCACTTAGCTTGGTGAGGTAGATTGCTTCTATAACTTGATGACCCTTCACATACCTAACCATTTCCTTGGCTCTCTTGTAGAGTTTATCCATTGTTTTCAGTGCTATGATGTCCTTGAGGAGCAGATTCAATGCATGAGCAGCACAGCCAATGGGTGTAATGTGAGGGTAGGACTCCTCCACTTTAGACCAAGCAGCCTTCATGTTTGCAGCATTGTCTGTCACCAGTGCAAATACCTTATGTGGTCCAAGGTCATTGATGACTGCCTTTAACTCATCTGCAATGTAGAGACCGGTGTGTCTGTCCCTTGTGTCTGTGCTATTGTAGAATACTGGTTGAGGGGTGGAGATGTAGTTAATTATTCCTTGCCCACAAACATTCTACCACCCATCAGAGATTGCAATAGTCTGCTTTCTCTATGATTTGCTTGACCTTCACTTGAACTCTGATCTCTGTATCCAACAATTGAGTAGATACAGCATGTCTGGTTGGAGGGGTGTAATGCTGGGTGAAAAACATTCAGAAATCTCTTCCATTACACATTGCCTGTGAGCACCAGTTGCATACACAGCTTGAGCAAGAAATTAATCATCATTTCTCTGACTACGTTCCTCCATTGAGTAAAAAAAAACTTCTGACTCCAGGAGGAATTGTGTTTAGGTGTCTGATTCATAATTTTCTTCTCGAATAGTAGTAGAGGGACTTTTCGAATAGTAGTAGAGGTTGCTTGTGATTGCTAAGGAAATGTTATGAACTTGGCCAGATGATTCTGCTTCTTTGGTGCATTCTTCACATATGATTTGGCAAATGTACACAGCTTTTCCTTCTACACTAGCTGCAGTGAAATGTCTCAACGTCAGATAGTGCCTGTGGCATTTTCCTGTAAAGATTCGGGGGGAAAATTAGTTTTAAAAAACAAATACAATTCCATGTACAGATAAATACTTAGATTAAACGACTCCTTTGTAAGATAAATGTTTTAAAATGAAACGTACATGGAAACAGGTGAATTAACACTCCTCAGTTAGCAGGCTCAAGCAAGCTAAAACCCACATGGTAGCAAAAACTAACTATCAGAAATTGTTAACAAGTTAGAAATGATTTAAACACTTTGTTGTAGGCTACAATTTACTAGTTAACAAAAAAATAATTTATGTCATATAAAATGTATTCAATAGCATCTCATTAGTGTAAGATCTTGAGAATCAGCTGTACATGTGATGGAAGAATGCACTGTGCATGCAGAGGGTAGCAACTCCATTGACTTGGATAGTTTAACCAAAATATGCCACAAGACCTAGAATTGCCTTGTGTATCCCTCAAAAAGGTTCACTGTTATAAGCTAACTTAAAAAAAATATATAATAATAATTTAAGCCCAGGAATTTGAGAAATTTAGCTGATCTTCCCATGGAAAGTTTCCTTCGCTTTGCAATTCTAGTGCTGGGTGATTAGTGCTTTTTGGGGTCGTTTTGGTTCTACTATTAAAAAGGAATCGTGATTGTCATAATGCATACTGCATTTAAGGACAATTGTATTATGTGGATTGAATGATGTACCAACACAGAATAAAACATTTAACAAAAGTCCCATGATGGTAGTGACTGTCCATTACTGCACTTATTAACCATCATTTATTTACATTACTATTTACTTTAGAAATATTTTTAAATATTTCAGTTGTTCGGTATATTACATTTTGTTTTATTTGACTTTTTATTATTTAATTCCAAGTCATCTCATCTCTATAGCTGCTGTCTGACAAAATCAGTATTTTAATCGTTCTTGAGCATACTTTTACAACTGCCCAGTATCAACTATCAATCACTTAGATCATGTATTTTCAGGTAGAGATGCCTCTCAAAGCAACTGCTCCCTATGCCTCTCGCTCACGTGTCTTCTGTCTCTTCTCTCCCTCTGTGTGCCCCACACAGACTGGACAAGTAGGCGTGAAATTGTTTATGGTCATGTTGGTTAATTACTGCGCTAATCTATGTAGAATATTGGCCTGTAGGAAACTACAACTACTATATCACACAGTTTGGACATGATCTGATTTATCTCTATTGGTTTAAGAAAAAAAAACATGTCTGATGTTAACACTACTTTGTTTACAAACATTGGAGTAAAACGAGTTTGGATGGGGTATGACATTTGTACTAAGCTCAAGGCATTTATAAGTTGTATTCTTCAAGAATCAATGGGTACTGCAACTGCAGATGGCCCTTTTTAAATAAGTGCACACTTGAATTAATTGGAGAGGAAAGGTCGTCATGTGTCTGCCTGTTTTGGCATTTTAACTGATGCATGTGACAAAACAAACTCGTGTTTTGTTGTCATCAAATGTGATTTGTCACATGCTTAACGGTGAAATGCTTACTTATGGATTATTTTCCAACAATGCAGAGTTAAAGATGAGATGAAAAATAATATACAAAATTGAGACACGAAGAATAAAAACCCAGTGAATTAGAAATAGCATGGCTATACATATAGGGAGTACCCGTACTGAGTCGTACGAGGTAATTGAGGTAGCTATGTAATGTACACACCGGTAGGATAAAGTGACTTGGCAACAGGATAGATAATGGGCAGCAACAGATGTGCAAAAAACAGTTTGACTAAAGTGCAAAAAAAGGTAAATGCAGCTAGTCCTGGTAGCCATTTGATTAGCTATTTAGCAGTCTTGTTTAGGTGTCTTGGGGGTAGAAGCTGTTCAGGGTCCTGTTGATTTCAGACTTGGTGCATTGGTACTGCTTTCCGTGCAGTAGCAAAGCGAACAAGTCTGGCTTGGGTGGGTGGCTGTCTTTAACAATGTTCTGGGCCAAGATGAGTGAGTCAAGATGCTGTCGATGGTGCAGCTGTAGAACTTTTAGAGGATCTGAGGGCCCATGCCAAATCTTTTCCGCCTCCTGAGGGGGAAGAGGCGTTGTCGTGCCCTCTTCACGACTGTTGGTGTGTTTGGACCATGATAGATCCTTTGATGTGGATACAGATGAACTTGAACCTCTCAATCCACTCCACCACAGCCCTGTCGATGTGAATGGGGGTGTGCTCACCCCTACGTTTCCCTCTAGTCCATGATCAACTCATTTGTCTTAGACGTTGAGGGAACGGTTGTCCTTGTCCTGTGAATTGGAGTGTGTCCAGGGTTTCTGAGATGATGTTGATGTGAGTCATGACCAGCATTTCAAAGCATTTGATGGCTACAGATGTGAGTTCTATGGGGAGATTGTCATTTAGACAGGTTACCTTGGTATTCTTGGGCACAGGGACTATGCTGCCCTACCAAGCAAAAAGGCAGTAACTGCTCATAGCTTGGAACTGAGAAATATGTTTATTTATTTATGTTGGTTTCACAGTAACTTTATGCAGTTACTGCTAACATGACCCCCATTTTCTCAAAAACACAATACAATAGAGGCAGGATGATTTAAGCATGTAGTCATTTTTTGCTACATTAAATAACTCATTTTTTACCAAATGAGCAGTTACTGCTTTTTGCTTGGTAGGGCAGACTTGTGGTCTGCTTGAAACATGTATGTATTACAGGGAGAGGTTGAAAATATCAGTGAAGACCCTTTCCTGCTTGGCAGGAAATGTTTACCTGTTTAAAGGTCTTACTCACATTGGCTATGGAGAGTGTGATCACAGTCATTTGGAACAGCTGGTGCTCTCACGCATGGTTCAGTGTATCTTGCCTCAAAGCGAGCATAGAAGGCATTTAGCTCATCTGGTAGGCTCATCACTGGTAGGCTCATATCACTGGGCAGCTCATGGCTGGGTTTCCCTTTGTTACCTGTGATAGTTTGTAAGCCCTGCCACATCCGACGTGTGTCAGAGCTGGTGTAGTAGGATTTGATCTTAGTTCTGTATTGACGCTTTGCTTGTTTGATGGTTCGTCGGAGGGTGTAGTGAAATGTCTTACAAGCATTTGGGTTTGTGTCCCGCTCCATGAAAGCAGCAATTCTAACCTTCAGCTCAGTGCTGATGTTGCCTGTAAGCCATGGCTTCTGGTTGGGATATGTACGTACGGTCATTGTGGGCACGGCGTTTGAGTTTGTTTTATTTTTACAGGGACAGTGCACATTAATCAACGTTTCAGTAAAAGTGACCGTTGTAGCCAGCCGGCTAATTTTCAACCGCAGTCCCTCGGCAGGTTGTCGATGCATTTATTAATGAAGCCAATGACTGATGCCGTCGGATGAATCCCGGTACATATTCCAGTCTGTGCCTTCAAAACAAGCCCTGTAGCTTAGCATCTGCTTCACCGGACCACTTCTGCTCACTTGTGTGAGTCACTGCTACTTCCTGTTTTGAGTTTTTGCTTGTAAGCAGGAATCGAGAGGATAGAGTTATGGTCAGATTTTCTAAATGGAGAGAGAGATGTGTATGCATTTCTGTTTGGAGTGAAGGTGATCTACAGTTTTTCACCTCTAGTTACACAGGTGACATGCTGGTAGAAATGAGGTAAAACGTATTTCAGTTTCCTGCATTAAAATCACGGCCACTAGGAATGCCACCTCTGGGTGAGCATTTTCTTGTTTGCTTATGGTCTTATACAGCTCATTGAGTCCAGTCTTATTGCCAGCATCGGTTTATGGTCGTAGAAAAATATAATGATAACTCTCTTGGTAAATAGTATGGTGTACAGCTTATCATAAGGTATTCTAACATGAGCAGAACCTCGAAGAGACGCACACCCCCTCCCCTGAGTTTCCCCAATGCTGTCGTTCTATCATGCCCATGTATAGAAAAACCAGCTAGATTAATATTTTCCTTGTTCCACCACGACTCAGAGAAACAGGGTATTACAGTTCTTCAGATAACGTTGATGGGATAGTCTCAAACAGAGCTCGTCCAGTGCACGTTAGCCAGTAGTGCCGCCTACTCAGTGTCAGGGATTTGGGCCTGGTCTGGGATAATCAATATGTCCTTCGACTCATTGCCGTAAAAGTCCTCATCCAAATCGAGGTTGGCGATAGCTTTTCTGGGTTCCAGAAGCTCTTTTCGGTCATCGAAAACGATGGTGTAAACATTATGTACAAAAAAAGTTGAGATCAACACCCAAAAACACAAAATGGTTCAATTGGCCAGGAGCCTGTGAAACAGCTGCTATTCCATCCAGTGCCATTGCTCACAATATGTGCTATGCTACCAAGTAAATGACACCCTTTCTTCCTTCCTCTTCTTCCCTTTAGGATGATTCCAAACCGCCATACTCATATGCTCAACTGATTGTCCAAGCCATTACAATGGCACAGGACAAGCAGCTCACGCTAAACGGAATATATACTCACATCACCAAAAACTACCCCTACTACAGGACTGCAGACAAAGGCTGGCAGGTGAGAAATGGAGTCTTTCAATACAAATAATTTCATTGAAAATGGTGCATGTGAGGGAAAAGATCTGAACCTGTTTTGAATAGCATTAGGATTCCACCACATGGTTTTATTTGAAATGCCAGAGCATAGCCCCTTGATTTTTTTTCTCTCCACATTTTCTTGTTTCAACATGGATCAACATCCACAATACTAACTTAATTGACAGAGGGAAAATAAGTCTGTACAGAATAAAAATATACCTAAAAATGCATCCTGTTTGCAACTAGGCACTAAAGTAATACTTGGCAAAGCAATTCACTTTTTGTCCTGAATAAAAAGTGTTTGGGGCAAATCCAATACAACACATTACTGAGTTCCACACTCCATATTTTCAAGCATAGTGGTGGCTGCATTATGTTATGGGTATGATTGTAATTGTTAGAACTGGGGAATAAATGGAATGGAGCTAAACACGGGCATAATCCTAGAGCAGGGGTACTCTTACCGTATGAGGTCCAGAGCCTGCTGGTTTACAGTTCTATCTGATAATGAATTGCACACACCTGGTGTCCCAGGTCTAAATCAGTCCCTAAATAGAGAGGAACAATGGTTTTGAGGTCGAGGGTCCTAGAGGAAAACCTGTTTCTCTCCGACACTGGGAGATGAATTCACCTTTCAGCAGGATAGTAATCTAAAACACAAGGCCAAATCTTCACTGGAGTTTCTTGCCAAGTAGTCCGTGAATGTGGCGGAGTTACAGTTTTGACTTAAATCTGCTTAAATCTATGCCAAGACCTGACAATGGTTGTCTAACAATGATCAACAACCAATTTTGACAGGGCTTGAAGAATTTTGAAAAGAATAATGGGCAAGTGTTGCACAATCCAGGTGTGGAAACCTCTTAGAGACGTACCCAGAAAGACTCACATTCCTAATTGCTGCCATGGTGTTTCTACAAATTATTGACTCGCTTGTGAATAATTATGTAAATTAGATTACTATTTAATTTTTAGTCGGTTAGCAAAGATTTCTAAAAACAGGTATATTGTGTGTAGATGATGAGTGAGACTTTTTAAATACATTTTGAATTCAAGCTGTAACACAACAAAATGTGAAATAAGTGAAGGGGGTATGAATACTTTCTGAGGGCATTGTATATTAAGATGTGCTTTGACTAATATGCAACCTTGTAAAAGTACACATTCACTTTGGCTTCAAACTGAAGGGTGGTACATGGCTTTTCCCATCTGTTTCCTTGTTGTTTTTGAGCATGTGCCATTGAACTGTGACCTGAATAACAGCCTTGGCTGCAGTGTGTTCTACTAACACGACGGCGTATTCTGTTGTAGAACTCGATCCGTCACAATCTGTCACTGAACCGCTACTTTATTAAAGTAGCCAGATCGCAGGAGGAACCGGGCAAGGGCTCGTTCTGGAGGATAGACCCGCCCTCAGAGGGCAAGCTCATGGAGCAGGCCTTCAGGAAACGAAGGCCGCGGGGTGTGCCCTGCTTCAGGACCCCCCTCGGACCCCTCTCCTCCAGGTATGGACCTACTCACTCTCTCAGGTTTCAGTCACACGATGAGCTCGCTGCATGCTTTACTGCAGGGGTCTCCATCCGGTCGCTCGCAGCCCATCTATCCACATTGACATTATCCCATCCCTAGTTAGCTCCAGTTGGCCTAAAAATGCCAAATGTAACACTCTCTGCCAATTAATTTCCAGCAATAGTTCCCCTGTATGTCTGTGTAGTGCACACATTTCTCTTCCATTCACTTTGTGTAGCCAGTAAGACAGAATGATAACTGCCTTCTGGGTAGACAGTAGGCTTGGGCGGCATACCATATACCGGGGTATTTGCAAACAGCCAAGGCATGGTTTTTCAATACCGTCAATACCATTGACTATTTCTTTTAAGTTTTTCAATATTTTTTCAATGTTTTGTTACTTTTTAAGTAAATACCTGCAGTCCGCTTGTGTTATTACTAATATTTATTAGTTATTATTAATATGTTAGGAGATGAAGCACATCGTGTTCTTAATTTCACCTGTCACATTATTTTACATTATGAAGCATAGTTCCCAGAACAGTTGAGCCAGTCATGTGGGGATGGCAGGTAGGTGGTTAGATCGGCAAGATCGAATCCCTGAGCTGACAAGGTAAAAATCTGTCGTTCTGCTCCTGAACAAGGCAGTTAATCTACTGTTCCTAGGCTGTCATTGAAAATAAGAATTTGTTCTCAACCTCTCATTTTGTCTGTCATAGTTGAAGTGTATCTATGGTGAAAATTACAGGCCTCTCTCATACTTTTAAGTGGGAGTACTTGCACAATTGGTGGCTGACTAAATACTTTTTTGTGTGTGTGAGAACATAAGGTTGAATATAATATTATAGACCTGCTAGGTCTCCATTTCACTTTGGCCATTGTTGTGTGCCTGCAGTCCCCTCAACAGCCTGAAATAGTCCATTTCATTTCACAAATAATATTTTATATAATTAATTTCAAACAACTGCATTCGCATGAGAAGAACTTACCAGTCCAAAACGATGTCCTCTCCGTTCAAAAAATATTCCTCCATTGGGGAATCGCTAAATGAATTGTCCTCGATCAATTTCTTCTAAAATTGTGTGTACATCTGTATATCTAGACTTAGATTTAGTTTACCCTGACTTAGTCGCCATACTGATTGATATATAAACAGCTAAATATGCGCTTTACCAAAACAATGCTGTGCGCAACATGCGTTGCTCATTCCGGTATGAAACTTAATTGGCGAATGACCCTCTTTACGCCGGAGTTTACTACATGGGTTGGTCTTCCAACACATAAACATTACATATTGCCGTTTACCTCAGCTCATTGGCTATCTACCCAGCTAGATTTCAAGGTGATCAGTGGTCATTGGGTTAAAATACAGTCAATCAACAAAACAGTGGGCAAATCATTGGTGACTAGTCAAGGACCATATCACCTCCACCCTACCTGACACCCTAGACCCACTCCAATTTGCTTACCGCCCAAATAGGTCCACAGACGATGCAATCTCAATCACACTGCACACTGCCCTAACCCACCTGGAGAAGAGGAATACCTATGTGAGAATGCTGTTCATCGACTACAGCTCGGCATTAAACACCATAGTACCCTCCAAGCTCGTCATCAAGCTCGAGACCCTGGGTCTCGACCCCGCCCTGTGCAACTGGGTACTGGACTTCCTGACGGGCCGCCCCCAGGTGGTGAGGCAACAACATCTCCTCCCCGCTGATCCTCAACACAGGGGCCCCACAAGGGTGCGTTCTGAGCCCTCTCCTGTACTCCCTGTTCACCCACGACTGCGTGGCCACGCACGCCTCCAACTCAATCATCAAGTTTGCGGACGACACAACAGTGGTAGGCTTGATTACCAACAACGACGAGACGGCCTACAGGGAGGAGGTGAGGGCCCTCGGAGTGTGGTGTCAGGAAAATAACCTCACACTCAACGTCAACAAAACTAAGGAGATGATTCTGGACTTCAGGAAACAGCAGAGGGAACACCCCCCTATCCACATCAATGGAACAGTAGTGGAGAGGGTAGCAAGTTTTAAGTTCCTCGGCATGCACATCACAGACAAACTGAATTGGTCCACTCACACTGACAGCATCGTGAAGAAGGCGCAGCAGCGCCTCTTCAACCTCAGGAGGCTGAAGAAATTCGGCTTGTCACCAAAAGCACTCACAAACTCCTACAGATGCACAATCGAGAGCATCCTGGCGGGCTGTATCACCGCCTGGTACGGCAACTGCTCCGCCCTCAACCGTAAGGCTCTCCAGAGGGTAGTGAGGTCTGCACAACGCATCACCGGGGGCAAACTACCTGCCCTCCAGGACACCTACACCATCCGATGTTACAGGAAGGCCATAAAGATCATCAAGGACATCAACCACCCGAGCCACTGCCTGTTCACCCCGCTATCATCCAGAAGGCGAGGTCAGTACAGGTGCATCAAAGCTGGGACCGAGAGACTGAAAAACAGCTTCTATCTCAAGGCCATCAGACTGTTAAACAGCCACCACTAACATTGAGTGGCTGCTGCCAACACACTGTCATTGACACTGACCCAACCCCAGCCACTTTAATAATGGGAATTGATGGGAAATGATGTAAATATATCACTAGCCACTTTAAACAATGCTACCTTATATAATGTTACTTACCCTACATTATTCATCTCATATGCATACGTATATATTGTACTCTACATCACCGACTGCATCCTTATGTAATACATGTATCACTAGCCACTTTAACTATGCCACTTTGTTTACTTTGTCTACATACTCATCTCATATGTATATACTGTACTCGATACCATCTACTGTATGCTGCTCTGTACCATCACTCATTCATATATCCTTATGTACATATTCTTTATCACCTTACACTGTGTATAAGACAGTAGTTTTGGAATTGTTAGTTAGATTACTTGTTGGTTATCACTGCATTGTCGGAACTAGAAGCACAAGCATTTCGCTACACTCGCATTAACATCTGCTAACCATGTGTATGTGACAAATAAATTTGATTTGATTTTGATTTGGTGCACAATGATGTCATTACTTGTCTTCAAATAGGTTTCTTTCAGTCAATACGTCCCACGTAGGTTTGGTTGTGTTACAAACAAACCAGTTGATTGCAATGAAACCAAACATGACTGGAAAAGTCAAGTTTTGTGTGTGTGTATTTACCTCAAGTGTGTCGTCAAATGGAATGAGACGGAATTCACAAAAAAGCGTTTCACAAAATGTTTCGTGTTAGGCTATAAAAATAGATTTTATCAAACAAAAGACCATTCATTGTGTAACAATGAGCATTGGGATTGCAAACAGAGGAAGATCATCAAAGGTAAACAATTTATTTTATTGCAGTTTATGATTTTGTTATGCCTGTGCTGGTTGAAATAGTTGTTTTTTATGGGGCTCTATCCTCAGATAATCGTTATCTTTCGCAGTAAATCCTTTTAAAAATCTGACAACGCAGTTGGATTAGCAAGATTCGAGGCTTTCGAAACATGTGAGACACTTGTATTTTAATGAATGTTTAATGACTATGAAGCGATCACCGTATGTTGTTGAATTTCATCCCGCTACCGGTTTCCATGCGCAGAGAGGTTAACTGACTTGCCTAGTTAAATAAAGGTAAAATAATGGGAAAAAGTGTGAGCAGTTGGTTCCAGCTGTGTATTGACAGTCAAGTGTTTTTTTTTTGCTTCAATAGAGGGATCAGGGATGTGCAACTATAGTTTTCCTTCACAGAAAACACAGTGTTCGTCCTTCACAGAAAACACATTAGTGTTTCAAAACTTTGTTAATTTGCACAATGTCTCACATTTACATTTGCTTGTAAATGTCCAAACTCGCCAAAAAGACATTCAGTAGCTCCTATCTAGGCAATCCAGTTCATAAAGTTATTTGTGTATGTCTTTGCAATTAATTTATATTAGTTTGTGCTCTTTAGCATATTTAGTTGGCATCCTTCATGGAAATGTTTCATTACTTGTGCGAATTTTGTTAGCATTCTCTTAATAGACGGCCAATAGTTGTTTTTGTTTTTTTGGTGCGGCCTTGTGTACTAAGCCGGTAATACTGTATATCCCTGAATGCGATCAAGATGGTATGACAATATGAAAGTATGGATACCGCCCAACTCTAGGAGACAAAAATACTTTCCCCAAAACCTTCTCAATTAAATGTTATCCGCAAAGCATGCTTACCTGGCAGAGTTCTATCATAATTGTTTGATCAATTGGGTGGGCTCTTTTAATTGTTATTTTATTTAGCAAACTCTGTCACGACATGCAGCAGCAAAAACATTGCTAGACCAGCACAGTCCTCTCTCGCAAAATTCTCAATATAAGTGCTATTGCATGCAAATTTTCTAAAAAAAAATGTTCCTGCCCCCAAAAATGGTCTTCAAATGTGATTTTAAATATTGGTGTGTACTCATAACATCACATTTCATTGTTTCTCTAAGAATGGTTGTAATTTTGAGTGAAAAACTATTTAAAATAAATCCCAAACCAGGAAAAATATAACTGTATTGAATTTGGGAAAATACTGTATTTGAAGCTAGGAAAAAAATTAGTATTTTGTGATATGTTTCATAATTTTAAAGTAGCTCTCTTGATATAAAAGGTTGGACACCTCAGCTTTACTGTTAGATTGGCATGTTTGTGCCATCACCTTGTGGCCATATGTGGTCACTATAATATTCCCATTGGGAAAGTGTGACTCTGGAGTGTGACTAGGGTGGTAAATTTCAATGCATATGTAAATCTACAGTATTTTAAAAAATCTGTTTTTCCCTTTCACAGGAGTGCCCCAGTCTCCCCTAATCACTCTGGGGTGCTCTCGGCCCACTCGAGTGGGGTGCAGACCCCTGACAGCCTATCCCGAGAGGGTTCCCCTGTCCCCATGGAACCAGAGCCCGCTCCGGCCCCGCCCCCTGCCACAGCAGTCCAGCCCAAACTAGCTGTCATCCAGGAGGCCCGCTTTGCACAGAGTACACCAGGTGAGAGACGCCCAATCACTTTTTTTTAATTACCTTTATTTAACCAGGAAGGGCTCATTGAGATTTAAAATCTCTTTTTCAAGAGCATCCTGGCCAAGATGGGCAGCACCAAGTCATTACAAACATTACAGACAAACAACATGAAAAACTACACGTAATCTCGTAAAAACCATAGAATTCACAAGAGTATAACAAAATCAAAAACAACAAATTAAAAACATTGACAGGTCAGGGAATCAGTCTCAAGATCATTCATCAGTTATTTAAAAATCCCAATCAGGACAAGTTCTTCCAGTTTAAAAGTATTTTGTAAGGCGTTCCAAGACTATGGCACAGACTACATAAAAGCCCTTTTACCAAACTCAGTTGGGACATTTGGAAAAGTTAGTAGGATAAAGTCCAGCAAACAAAGAGTACCCACCACATTTCTGAACAATAAAAATACCCAAATAACAAGGTAGTAAACCAAAAATAGCTTTGTAAATAAAAGTATACCAGTGACTAGAGAAGGCCATCCAACCCTGGTATACAAAGTGCAGTGGTGCGTAAGGGTTTTGCAGTTTAAAATAAATCTCAAAGTGCCATGGAAAAGGGTGCCAATTGATCTCAAACGCTGAGCGGAAGCATTCATATATGAGATATCCGCATAGTCTAGTAACGGCATAAAATTGTAGCTGATTACTAGCCTCCTTCTGGCTTCAAAAGAAAAACTAGGCCTTATTCCAAAAAATAAAATCCCAATTTCAGCTTCAATTTTCTTTTTTAAGTTGTTGTATATGCAATTTAAAAGAGGCCGTCATCAATTAAAATTCCAAGATATTTCTAAGAGGTTACAACCTCAATCTCCTTGCCCTGACAGGTAGTAATAGGTGAAAGGTTCAGAGGTCTATTTCTTGCTTTAGAAAACACCATTAGTTTAGTTTTGTTAGTATTGAGAATAAGCTTCAATTGACACAAGGTATGTTGAACAGTATAAAAAGCAGTTTGCAAGTTCTGGAAATCTTTTGTAAGAGACTAGGTACAACAGTAACAGTGTCATCAGCATAAAAATGAAGTTGCGCATTTTGGGCATTTTTTGTCTAAATCATTTATATAAATAGTGAATAAGAGAGGACCAAGTACAGAGCCTTGGGGCACACCATTAAAGACAGACAATTTAACAGACATAAGCCCGTCAAATTGAGTGCACTATCAGACAGTTAGCAAACCATGCAACTGCATGCTCTGAAAGACCTACACTCGACAATCTCTGCCTTTAATATAGCATGATCAGCTGTATCAAAAGCCTTAGAGATCAATACAAAGTGAGACACAATGCTGTTTTTTGTCAAGGGCTTCAGTGATATAATTTAAAACCTTCATAGCTGCTGTAATTGTGCTATGCTTCTTCCTGAAGCCCAAGGGTGACAGCTTGAGATTGACCTATAATTATTTTAAAGGGTTGGATCTCCCCCCTTTTAAAAGTGGTAGGACAAATGCTGATTTTTGGAATTTCATTACATTCCAGGGTTAGATTGAACACATATGTAAGTGGTTCAGCTATGAAATCAGATGCCAGATTTAAAAGCAGGGATCCAAAAGATCAGGACCTGCAGGCTTTCTCTGATCTAAGGATTTCAGGGCTTTGTGTACCACCTGCACTGAGAATGGCAAAAAGCTAAACGTTTGACCAGCTCTCACTGGTTCATCCACACAGGTTTGTACAGAGATGGAGGACACTGAATCAAACAGCCTACCAGATGATACAACGTGCTCATTGACACAATTCAGCATTTCAGTTTTGTCATATACAGCAACAGAGTCCTTCAAAACACATGACGTTAATTCATTAACATTACTGTTACCAGACATAGACTTAATAGCCTTCCAAGACTTTCTGGGGTCATTCAGGTTATCAGTGGGAACTGGCATAAAATATTCAGACTGTTGGACTCTTCTCCAATCCTATGTACAAATGTGCAGTCGTCACATGTGGATCCTCCGTTAAAGAAAGCTATTGTTTTTCCAGGCTCCCCGCTCAACAGCCAGCCGGTGCTCATCACGGTTCAGCATCAGTTACCTCAGACCCTAAAGCCAGTGACCTATGCCATGGCCACGCCTGTGACTACCAGCACCTATCAGAACCAGCAGCCCGTCATGCAGACTGTGCACGTCGTCCACCAGATCCCTGCCATGTCTGTCACCAGCGTGTCCGGGCTCAGCACCGCCAACACCTACACAGTGGCCACCCCCACCATGGTCACGCTTCAGGCTGAGCCCCAGGAGAACGGAGACTACTCAGAGGCCAAAGGTGAGGGCAGGGAAGGAGGATGGTGTAGTGTGTGTGGTTTCAGCCAGGTATACGTAGGTCTGTTTTACCCTTGACCAAAGCACCTGTGTCTGTATATGTGTGTGTTAGTAAATGTATCTCATGTTGATCAGTTATTGTAGTGCTCGTTTGGTGTTCTGTTATTAGAAGTCATTGACATCTCCTTTTTTTCTGTTTGTCTATTGTAAAAGTATAATCTGTTCCAACCATCTCCCACGCCTCTATAGGCGGTGGCAGTCGCATCATCCAGACGACCCAGTCGGCCACGCCCTTAAAGACGCTAACCTTAGTGCAGCAGCCCCTGGGCCAGCACCAGCTCCCCATAAAGACCATCACACAGAATGGCACCCACCTGATGCCAATGCAGGCTGCTGCAGGTGAGACACTGACTTAGAATGGATCCTGTCAAAGCTCTTTATCTGCATCTGTAGTCTACCATCGCTCTGACCCCATCTGTAGCCTGCCACTGCTCTGGCCCCATCTGTAGCCTGCCACTTCTCTGGTCCCATCTGTAGCCTGCCACTTCTCTGTACCCCATCTGTAGCCTGCCACTTCTCTGTACCCCATCTGTAGCCTGCCACTGCTCTGGCCCCATCTGTAGCCTGCCACTGCTCTGGCCCCATCTGTAGCCTGCCACTGCTCTGGCCCCATCTGTAGCCTGCCACTGCTCTGGCCCCATCTGTAGCCTGCCACTGCTCTGGCCCCATCTGTAGCCTGCCACTGCTCTGGCCCCATCTGTAGCCTGCCACTGCTCTGGCCCCATCTGTAGCCTGCCACTGCTCTGGCCCCATCTGTAGCCTGCCACTGCTCTGGCCCCATCTGTAGCCTGCCACTGCTCTGGCCCCATCTGTAGCCTGCCACTGCTCTGGCCCCCATCTGTAGCCTGCCACTGCTCTGGTTCCCATCTGTAGCCTGCCACTGCTCTGGCCCCATCTGTAGCCTGCCACTGCTCTGGGCCCCATCTGTAGCCTGCCACTGCTCTGGCCCCATCTGTAGACTGCCACTGCTCTGGCCCCATCTGTAGCCTGCCACTTTTGTGAGTTGTCCCTTTTTGTTTAATTAACTAGAATTCATGCAGCGTACTTGTCAGTACGAAGTGCCATATGAGTCCCTGTCTGGCTGGAGTTTCCTACACTGTTTTGAAAAGTACACTTTTTATTGGCATATGTTCTAAGACATTAGATTACTGAGCAGAGTATTCCATCAATTCCGGCACTGAAATATTTCTATTTCTTTTCCTCATCTTCCTCCCCATGTTCAGCCACAGCTGTTGCGAGTCCTCTCCACTTGCTGGCCACTCATGCCTCCGCTTCAGCCTCCCTCCCGACCAAACAACAGAACGGAGCCCAGGCGGCCAGCGACCAGCCCAACGCTAAGCGCATCAAAACAGAGGAAGGGGACAGCGCCACCCGCGCAGTAGATACGGACTCATCGGCAGCCAATGACCAAGCCAGCCACCACAACTAGTCTTCTGCATCATCACCACAGTCTTGTTTTTTCTCTCTCCTTTCCTACCATGTATTTCTCCCTTCTTCCATTGACTCCCAAGGTGCCAAAAGGAGAAGATTTCCAGTTGGTTTAACCATTGTAGAGGATTGGAAAATATGACCACCCCTTAAAAAAAAAGACTGAAGAGAACATTTAGTTGAGATTTGTAAAAAGGACAAAGTAGAACTCTAATTTGAAGGTCCCCTGTGAGACATCGCCACGGAGGAGGAGGATGACGACTACTCCAAGACCACAGGAAGCCTTAACAACAATTAACCTTTAACATGATGAGCCTAACTTTGACCACCTGCAGCGACCAGTTTGACTGAGGCCCATGTTAGCCCGGCGGTCGCACGGCATCTCTGTCTCAACTACCTCAGTGCAGATTGGGGGCCACGGTCAAGGGCACCACTCAACGGACCCATGGGATGACTGGATGAGGTGACCAACTAGCAGCATGACAAGCATTTGACGCAGACATGAAATATCAATGAGTGCATTCAGAAAAGGGGATCAAAACAGTCGGAGCCAATTCCTGGACCTTTGGCAGCTAGCCTTTCATATACTGACCTAGCCTTATTGCAGCTCTAAGTAGTAATGCAGTATTTTGTTGTTCATATGTGGACCTTAGGATCTGTTTTGGATGTATTTTCATTTATATAGGTTAAAAAAAAGTCCTAATAATTGAAATAAAGAAAGCATTACAGCAGTGGGGTCTGACATTTCAATCACTCCACCTGAACTTCAACATTCTTGCTGTTACTTTGTATGTGGACTTTTTTTTTCTGTTCAGTGTCGTTTCTTTTTACAATTCTAACAATGGAGTGTCCCCCCCCCGTCAAATCCACGTTCTGTCATATCCAAATCAATTTCCTTTGTTACACTTACATATTTTCATACTTGCACAGATAACCAGTAAGATATAAACATATTAATTCCATGTGTAGTTGATCAGATGCCTCCTCATCGAGCTTTCATGTAACAGACTACAGAAAAGTACCCTAGCCGTTAACGCTTGAATCCTTAGTTGAAACTATACCAAAGGGGTCATTCCACCTGTTTTTGGTCAAAAGCTGAGTGATGGGCCTGGAGAAATGTAACCACTCTCAGATTGACAGATGGGGCTACGGATGCCAGGGCTGACTATCCATGATATCAGAATTGTGGTTTTAACCATGTTTTGAGACTATACCGTGCTTTACATTTTACATTGTTTACAAACATAGAACATGTTTATATTCTGATGGGGTACGAGAGTTGAACTAAAGCTCATTAGGCGTTTTTATAAGTTATTATTCAAGAATCGATGGGTATATATCATTCATTTAAGTCAGAAAATGGATGTAGCAACTAAGGATTCTAGCTTTAACTGTACATTTAACAGAAGAAAATAGCTGTTTAAAACCAGACCAGATCTGCACTTGGTAAAAATGTTTTTTTTTTTCTCTCGTTATCCTTGGCTGTGGTGACTTTGTGTGGACAGACCCTTTGCTTGATTATTGAATTCTGTTCCGACAACCTGACGAGTCTGTCTTCAGATTGTATATGTTCCAAACTAAAGAAGATACAAGTGATGGATATTTGTTCCACTTCAGTGGATAAATGATTTTTTAAAATTTTTATATAAATTAATTTAAAACCTTTCACTATTTTACTTGTCCAATGGTTTCACCACAACAGTGATCAGATCTTCTGCTCTCAGTACGCATTTAATTCACAGATGTTTCAGAGACAACATGCTAGAGCAGCTAGAAGCAGCGTGTGACCATTCTACTGCCTCTGGCCAGATTATCCTCCTTCAATTATACATGTTCAACAACAACCAGCAGGTGATTGCTAACAGACCGCAGCCACCCGTTCCTTTTAGCCCTGAGTCTTTCTGTGAATTAGGGTTTTGACAGTGCCCCAATTGACCACAGCGGGGCAGTAATTGGCATGGTAAGGCAAACCTGCCTTCACATCACATACACTGTGCACAAAACATAAGATCACCTTCCTAATATTGAGTGGCAGAACCCTCCCCACTCAGGACTTTGCTCTCAGAACAGGCTCAATTCGTCGGGGCATGGACTCTACAAGGTGTCTATCGCGTTGCACAGGGATTCCACAAGCATTTCGCTGCACCCGCAATAACATCTGCTAAATGTGTATGTGACCAATACAATTTTATTTGATTTGGCCCATGTTGACTCCAATGCTTCCCACAGTTGCCAAGTTGGCTGGATGTCATTTTGGTGGTGGACTATTCTTGATACACATGGGATATTGAGCATGAAAAACCCAGCAGCGTTGCAGTTCTTGACAAACTGGTGCAGCTAGCACTTACTACCATTACCTGTTCAAAGGCACTAATTATCTTGTCTTGCCCATTCACCCTCAATGTCACACATACGATCTGAGTCACAATTGACTCCAGGCTTAAAAAATATTCTATAACTTGTCACCCCCCCCTTCATGTACACTGATTTGATGTAGATGACAAGTGACATCAATTAAGGAATTGTAGCTTTCATCTGGATTCACCTGGTCAGTCTGTAGTGGAAGGAGATGTTCCTAATGATATGTACACTGTGTATATCATCACCTGTGACATGTAAAACCAGCAACATTTGCATGCTGGACTGAAATATTTCACTCATTAGTATGATTCTGTCATGTTCTATTTGGCATGACATTGTTGCATTGTCATAGCTGGGGTTTGTTAGAATTCCTGCTTGGTATTGCGTGTGTGTGTGTGTGTGTGTGTGTGAGATTCAGTTTAGCTTTACTTTCTTTCTGATTGGGCATACCCCTTGAATGATCCTGTCATATTTGTACGACTTCACAAGCAACGATTAATGCAGTCATGACAGGCATGCTAAATGAAACTCAATGCTTGTCTTTCATCCTAATAGCAAAGCTATTAATTATTTTTTAAACTCATCAATCTACACACACGACCCCATAATGACAAAGCAACAAACGACCCCTTCTTTACTTAAGTATTCAGACCCTTTGTCATGACAATCAAAATTGTGCTCAGGTGGATACTGTTTTTTGATAGTCCTTGATGTTTCTACAACTTGACTTGAGTCCACCTGCAGTAAATTCAGTTGATAGGACATTAATTGGAAAGACCCACATACCTGTCTATATAAGGTCCCACAGTTGACAGTGCATGTCAGAGCAAAAAACAAGCCAAGAGGTCAAAGGAATTGGCCGTAGAGGCTCGAGATAGGATTGTGTCCAGGTACAGATCTGGGGAAGGGTACCAAAACATTTCTGCAGCATTGAAGGTGTTCAAGAACACATTGGCCTCCATCATTCTTAAATGGAAGAAGTTTTGAACCACCAACACTCTTCCATGAGCCGGCTGCCTGGTTAAACTGAGCAATCGGGAGGAGGGCCTTGGTCACTGACAGAGCTCCAGAGTTCGTCTGTGGAGATGGGAGAACCTTCCAGAAGGACAGCCATCTCTGCAACACTCTTATTAGTGACCTCATGCTAAGACTGATTTGCACGATAAAACGGACAAATGGAGATGGATCTATGGATGATTCTACATAGAACACCACAGGGATTCTAGAAGACTGTTGCTGTTTACATTACACTACTATAGCACAAAAAGACTGGCACTCAGGCTATCATGCCAACTCGTCAATAATTGTCATGCCAAACTTTGGCTTTACAATGTCAGCAGTGTAGTTGGTAAGAGCACAAACCGACGGGCACTCAGGCTAACACTACTGAACTGATTTATGGTGAAACACACTGAAAGGAATAGTTGGTTCAACGATGTGAGTGAACCTCTATTAGCTACTCACGTTTTCACACAAATAGCACTACTCATCTCAAATTAGCTGTCTCAAAAAAAATGGTTTGTCTTGAAGAAGCAGTGGTCAAAAACAACATGAAGATATGGGCTTCATGTTCTTACTACCAACTGGTAAAAGCACTCATTGCTGTAAAAAGATTGCTCGTTGCTGTAACAAGAATGTGACTGTGATCGTTTAGGCTGCTGGGACCGCAGTGTTTCCTCACCTGTAACACTTGTAATTTAGTAGGCAGTGTTAACAGATGCTGTTTACCAACTAATGAAATGATAATGAAAAGAACAATGAGCTTAGATATGTCCTTGTGACGCAAAACTTCACTTTTGTAAACATAATCTACTGAGAGCTCAGAACAAAACAAGTCAGTTTGGTCTTTTTGGGACTCATAACCTTAAAGATCAATGATAATGCAATGAAAAAGAGGATAATCTACATTTCACGAACCTGGAATGTTGTGCCTTATCAAATGTGACCCAATGATTTTAGGAGGGTAATGGCTGTTGTGTTGGGAGTTGCACTTCTTGATTGTCCAGTTGTACGTCAGTGGTTTCATTTCAGGTAATGCAAACAAGGCCTGCCAGAAGCCAGAATAGGCCTGATACCCCTAAGCTCTAAGTAACTAGGGGTGGACCCCAGGACGAATAGCTGCTGCTTTGGCAAAAGATGAATGGGATCTGAATAAACCAATAAATTAACATTTTGATAACTCCATAAAATATATTTTTTAAGAAGAGTAGTATCTCTATTCAAGAAAGGATTGGCACAAAGTTACTTGATCATTTTATACGGTCCTTCTGTAGCTCAGTTGGTAGAGCATGGCGCTTGTAACGCCAGGGTAGTGGGTTTGATCCCCGGGACCACCCATACGTAGAATGTATGCACACATGACTGTAAGTCGCTTTGGATAAAAGCGTCTGCTAAATGGCATTTATTATTATTATTATGATGTCAGAACAAATGTTATACCATAGGCCTATCCTAGTTTTGCTAGGTTGTTTAATGAGCATGAGCACCAGACCAGAGATCACATCCTCTGGTTCTGCCTCCTAAGGAACGAGAGAATTCAGAAATATGCAAAAGGTGGAGTGCAGTTATGAATGTCTTTGACACAGAGCTGCCCCAGTAATTCAACTGAAATCCAATCAGGTGTAATAGTCTGTATATTATTGCACATGGTGATAATCATCTACTGTATAGTGCTCCTTTTTTAATTAGCATTATAGGTTGGCGGTGTTGGTAAACACAGTTAGTGCAGAGACAGGTGGGAACCAAGGGCATTCAAAGCAACAGAGGCTTAATGAACACATCTCTGTTGCCTCAGCTGGCTGTGTAGGTGGTGTTTCCATAGAAACCAGGAGCTTGGAGCAACTGCTTTATTGAACATGTGATCCACTGTCATTTTAGTTGGGGGATGGATATGGGATTTAATTGGATGGAAGTCGTCTGAAAAATAGATCCTGGAAGTCAGATTTATTTATATGGAGATTATTAACATATTTTTGTGTGTCTGCCCAAAAAGAGAGCAAACATTTCCTGAAAAAGCCAACATACATGTGAGCAGTTCTTTCAGAACAAGTTAGCCAGTAAATGGCAAAGATTACTGGGACCAACAACCATTTTAAGCCCGACTTACACATGGCTTTGACCAGGAAAAGAAACATGTAAATGGTTCTCTTGTGCCTTTTTCTCTAAGAATGTAACTATGTTAAGGTTCCAATCCTCTGATACCTTCTCATCCTACTCCATAATGAACAGCCCTGTGGATTTCTAGTCAAATCGATGTTATGCACAATGGTTATGAACAAAGGGTGATAGGATTAATTATTACAAATAATCACATCCCGTGTTCAGACTAACGATGTACTGTTAGTGCTTCTACCCTTCCAAACACATCTATCAGCTTCATGGAGTTTTCATTGTGATCCTGCTATTTTAAAATACAATACAATTATTCACTTGGGGTTCTTGTTGTGAAGTAACAAATGCAGAACAATAATCCCTTTTTTGCGAGCGCCATGTAATTCTCTGGAATTCACAGCGAGAGACGGCATTCAGAGAGCTCCAAGACCAGAGAACCAACTGGTCAAGACTGGTTGGTTGTTCAAATGGATGTTGTTGAGATTACATTACATATATGATTTAAGCTATTATGAGGATATGTTCATGCTAACTGGTTTTGGCATATAAGTTTTTTGTTTGGTCTTGTCATTAGAGAAAGTCAACTTTCTTTGGAACCACTTGTTGGATTTTGATAATGCATTCTCCCTGATTTGAGGGCAACCTCACAGCACAGGGTCTATCGGGCTGCAGTTCCTCTCTGTACCACATGGTGACGGTGCAGAGCAAGGTACACAAACGCCTATCTGACCTACATCCATGTGCAGAGATTCACAATAGCTATTATGCTGTGTGCACTCTGTCTTTCTCACACACACTCACATACACCCGAATGACAGCATATAGACCGTGCTTAGAACACATCACCCACAGTGAAAGTGCCAAGGACATGTATCTCAGCATAATCTCAAAACTGTATTTAGATCCTTGATACATGTCTTTCACCCATGAGAAAGAGAGAGATTGGTGAGTGGGTAGAGATGCAGTGGAGAGATGGGGAGTTTGTGTGGGTGTGCTCGGTCATCAAGCCCTCTGAAGAACCCTGCCAGAAACCGGTTTGGAGATTAGAGTAGATGGCTGCCGCTGATCTTGTCTTACGGGCCCTGGGTAAAAAGGCGGCTCTCCAACTGACCTGGACAGAAACCTAAAGCCCTAGATGCAGGATTGCATACATCTCTGAGCTTAAATACACCCTCACAACACCCAGAGATGGGCACTAAGGGAACTCAATGACCATTACTCAAGGCCCTTAGGCTCATTGAGGGATGTATTGAGTGTATACTCTGTATTAGACCAACCATGTTATAGTGGAACCCTTTACACTAGAAATGTGAAGTATGAGGTTTGTTACCATGTTTTGACTGACTCCACATTGTAGTGCTTTACTGGCTGAGTCATTCGGGTCCTCTCTCGGTAATGGAGAGCATGGTTGACTGGGTTCTGACATGCGCTCTGCAGCATCCTGCGCTCTACTGGAAGGCTGTTGGTCAAGCAGTGCTTCTGGGTCATCACGGAGTGGTCTGAAAACATCACATGAGCTCCACATGGGCCTTCATGTTAGACCGCGTTAGTCAGTCTCTTATAACGTTTTGATTGTGATGCTTCATAGCTCTTTTGTAATGCTCCAGAATGCATTTGGGTCCGTGACTATCAGAGTAACAACAGTGAGAAACCACGAATACTCTGAAAATGTAAAGGTACCACTGTGTAAAACACAGAACAACCTCTTGCAATCTTTTTGGAAGATGTTACTAAGTTACAGTTCATATAAGGAAATCAGTCAATTGAAATGAATTCATTAGGCCCTAACCTATATATTTCACATGACTGGGAATACAGATTTGCATATGTTGGTCACAGATAGCTTTTTTTTTAAAGGTAGGGGTGTGGATCAGAAAACCAGTCAGTATCTGGATTTGGGCGGGAACTGGAACACACTGTCATACCCGTTGATCCAGAGCATCCCAAACATGCTCAATGGGTGACATGTCTGGTGAGTATTCAGTCCATGGAAGAACTGGGACATTTTCAGCTTCCAGGAATTGTGTAAAGATCATTGTGCCATGGGCTGTGCATTTACATGCTGAAACATGAGGAGACATGAGGTGATGCCTTCCAGGAATTGTGCTGTCTAATCAGCTTCTTGAAATCCCGCATCTCTCAGGGGGATGGATTATCTTGGCAAAGGAGAAATACTCACTAACAGGGATGTAAACTAATTTGTGCATAACGTTTGAGAGAAATAAGCTTTTTGTGCAAATGGAACATTTCTGGGATCTTTTATTTCAGCTCATGAAATATGGTGCCAACACTGCGTTTATATATTTGTTCAGTATAATTGCCTTTTGGAATGTTTCCCAGTGTCCCCTAATTTGCTCCAGGGGTGCAGTACTACTATAGCTGACCCTGTAAAACAACATGTGACAACAAAACATCCTGTTTTTATTTACTTTTGTGAACTATAACCATGTCAATTCAAAGTAGCACTACTCCGTTTGTTAGGGCAATAATTCAAATAACTCCAATGTCACACAAAACCCTTGTATGATATTAGTTATCTTTTAGAGAGAAAGAGGACCGTGTCATGGGTGAAGAAGTGGTTTAGAATGCCCAAATCATGGCTATTCCCCACCATTTATTTTCTCACTACTCTCAATCATGTTAGCTCCTTACACATGTTTCACCCCCCCAACACACACGCACACCTAGCCCTCAGTGAGTGTGTGCAGCAGAAAGGCCTGGAGATTTCATCTCTGGGTCGGGCAGAAGTAGGCTGTGTCCACTCCTCTAGCCACGGCATGAGAACTACAGGCAACAGCCAGAGAGGAATGTCGGAGGGAGGGGACACATAGTCCCCTGTGGCCAGAAACATCCCTTTCATAACATCAACACTGACCACTAACCAGCAGCACCCCATGTCTTGGCCCATTCACAAATACACTGGGTGTACAAGACATGAACACTTTCCTAATATTCAGTTGTAGAGTTGCAGTTATTGACACAAACCAGTACGCCTGGCACCTACTACCATACCCCGTTCAAAGGCACTTCAAATGTATGTCTTGCCCATTCACCCTCTGGATGGCACATATACACAATGCATGTCTCAATTGTCTCGATGCTTAACAATCCTTTAAACTTCATCTACACTGATTGAAGTAGACTTAACAAGTGACATCAACAAGATATCATAGCTTTCACCTGGCTTCACCTGGTCAGTCTATGTCATGGAAAGAGCAGGTGTCCTTCATGTTTTGTACACTGTGTATTTGCCCATGCACAAGAACAGGCTGGAATCTGTACCATAAGAACAGTACAGTGCATACGAAGGTTAGGAAGTGGTATTTTGACTGAGAGTAAATGACTCCTGGCAGGTGCTGCAGGTGCAAGGTGCTGTGGGTGAAAGCTTGTGTTGGTGTACTGAGGACAGCAATGTCTCACCATGTGGGTAGAGACACATTATGAGAAAGTTAACAAGAGATTCCTGCTAGTCATTTTTTGGATTGGCAGCAGTGTTGCAGATGTTGCCCCTGCATCCTGATCGATCGAATGTACTTCACTTCAAATCAAGAACCTGACCAAAATACCTGTTTAGTTGGATATTTGTGGATGCTTTTTCTAATGACTCAACGAAAGACTGTTTGGTGGTAGGGAATGACAGATCTCATTAGCCGTAATTGCTTCTGGTTCGAATTACATAAAGTCACACAACCTAAAAAGAGCAGTGGGAGATATTGCTGATTTTGCCTCCTCTCCTGTTGTGAGAGCCGTTTCCTGCTGGATTAATTACTGGAGGAGGCTTTCACAACTGTCTTTGTGTTGTTAGCTAGGCTACCTTTCAAGTATAGTAGCTACTCTCATTAGAATATTTTCAAAATATGTCATCATTGTACTTTTTATTATTGTTTTACCTGGACAAATTGCCTCTGTAGACTAGAGAAATATTGGTAGCTATTTTATGAGCGACCTGTGTGTGATGCGACTATAAACTGTTACGTACGCTCATAGCGAGTTTTGTAATGTTCATCTCAACCTGTGGGATATTGTTCTGCAGTTGTTGCATCCCCTTCATATGGGCTGGTTCAAGGAGCCATAAGTTGCAGTGAATTATTATGGCAAGTGTGCATGAGGTGATAGAATAAAATAGAGCATTCATTATGCACAGGTGGTTCAGAAAAAGTGGAACTGAAATATTTGGATATGCCTGTGCACGATAAAAGCAGTCAAAAGCTCCAATGGTTAATATTTTGTGTCTAATTCTCTGCATGCGTTTTGAATTGCATTCTTCAGTAAAGTGATTGAAAAGGCTTTATGCTGGGTCACAAAGCCACCCGTCCTTCAGTGTTCTAATTGGTCATCAGTTTTATTCCCCCCACCACTCTGCTTCTGACAGGCCTTACAGATGGAAAGCCTGTCTACTGTTCCCAAGGAAACAGTAAGATCTATTTTATACTGCAACAGCCTCTTGTAGCTAACGCCAAGGTAGCACTCTTAGTCTCCCATGTTTCACACTGTAGATGAGGTGGAATTGGAAAAACAATTGTTCTACACACTGGCTGGTTGGTGAATGATCTTGATATAAAAAAATATATAAACGCAACATGTAAAGAGCTGAATCTCTGTTTCATGAGCTAAAATAAAAGATCCCAGAAATGTTCCATGTGCACAAAAAAAATATTTCTCTCAAATTTTGTGCAAAAATTTGTTTACATCCCTGTTAGTGAGCATTTCTCCTTTGCCAAGATAATCCATCCACCTGACAGGTGTGGCATATAAAGAAGCTGATTAAACAGCATGATCATTACACAGGTGCACCTTGAGCTGGGGACAATAAAATGCCACAATAAAATGTGCAGTTTTGTCCACACAACACAATGCCACAGATATCTCAAGTTTTGAGGGAGTGGGCAATTGGCATGCAGACTGTAGGAATGTCCACCAGACCTGTTGCCAGATAAT
This sequence comes from Oncorhynchus gorbuscha, assembly GCF_021184085.1. Taxonomy (NCBI): domain Eukaryota; kingdom Metazoa; phylum Chordata; class Actinopteri; order Salmoniformes; family Salmonidae; genus Oncorhynchus; species Oncorhynchus gorbuscha. The sequence continues at coordinate 38,738,316 of NC_060198.1, read as the reverse complement.
TGAATGCTAATTTCTCTACCATAAACCACCTCCAATGTCATTTTAGAGAATTTGGTCGTTTGTCCAACCGGCCTCACAAATGCAGACCACGTGGAACCACGCCAGCCCAGGACCTCCACATCCGACTTCGTCTGAGACCAGCCACCTGAACAGCTGATGTAACTATTGGTTTACACAATGTCTGCACAAACTGTCACAAACCGTCTCAGGGAGGCTCATCTGCATGCACGCCGTCTTCACCAGGGTCTTGACCTGACTGCAGTTTGGCGTCGTAACCGACTTCAGTGGGCAAATGCTTACCTTCGATGTCCACTGACACGCTGGATAAGTGTGCTCTTCATGGATGAATCCCAGTTTCAACTACACCGGGCAGATGGCAGACAGTGTATATGGTGTCGTGTGGGCGAGTGGTTTGCTGATGTTAACGTTGTGAACAGAGTGCCCCATGGTGGCAGTGGGGTTATGGTAAGTGCAGGCATAAGCTACGGACAACAAAGATAATTGCATTTTATCAATAGCAATTTAAAAGCACAGAAATACCGTGATGAGATCTTGAGGCCCATTGTCGTGCCATTCATCCATCACCATCACCTCATGTTTCAGCATGATAATGCATGGCCCCATGTTGCAATGGTCTGTACACAATTACTGGAATCTGAAAATATCCCAGTTCTTCCATAAACTGCATACTTATCAGACATGTCACCCATTGAGCATGTTTGGGATGCTCTGGATTGACTCGTGTGACAGGGTGTTCCAATCCCCCCAGCAACTTCGCACAGCCATTGGCGAGGAGTGGGACAACATTCCACAGGCCACAATCAACAGCCTGATCCACTTAATGTGAAGGAGATGTGTCGGACTGCATAAGGCAAATGGTGGTCACACCAGGTAACTGACTGGTTTTCTGATTCACACCCCTGCCTTTTTTAAGGAATCTGTGACCAATAGATGCATATCTGTATTCCCAGTCATGTGAAATCCATAGATTAGTGCCTAATGAATGTATTTCAGTTGACTGATTTCCTGATATGATCTGTAACTTGCATGTTGAATTTATGTTGTTCTTCAGTGTAGAATCAATGCCCTCCATGAACTGATTCAGAACACTGCATGGAGACGGTAGAGGCTTTTCCCACACAGAAAACGTCCTATTATTCCTCAGTTGAGGAAAACTGAGTAACCACAGGGTTACATGGCCGCATGGACCTGAGTTTGTGCCATCATGTCTCCAGGGCTACCCGTCCTTATCTCAGTAAAGCCATATCATATCACTGTACCTTTTATAGCAGGAGAGTTTAGACCACACCTGGCTGTGCCTGACTGTAAACAACTAGGTGCCATTCAATAATGTTACCCTCTGCCTTATCAGAAAACCTTGCCATAGTCACGGTGGGTAGATTATAAAATGTGGCAAAGTATCAGGATCAATATGTTTGCAACCTGGGATGTGAATGAACAGCACTGAACAGCTGTGAACAGTGTTGAGTGGACTTCTTAGAACCTGTGCTTTGTACCATGCGCTTCAATCTTTGCAATTATGTTCATTAACGTTACAGTGCATTAGGTCAGTGGTTCCCAAACCTTTTCACTCATGCCCCCCTTTCGTCCTTGGGTAGCAGTGTATTTTAATGATATTCACAGTCTGCCCCAGAGAGCACTTGAGCTCCCACCACACACAGGGCAGTGTTCTGAATCAGTTTTTAAATGGCCACCCGGACTATTTACATTGACCCTTTGTTTTTCCACTGCTTCTACTCGCTGTTTATTTGTCTATGGCTAGTCACAAATGACAGCGACTAACCTGTACCCCCGAACATTGACTCGGTACCGGTACCCCCCGTATATAGCCTCGTTATTGTTACAGTATGTACATTTATTTGTGTTACCTTTTTGATTGATTGGATTTTTAAACTTTAGTTTAAATAGTAAATCTTTTTTAAACTCTATTTCTTGAACTGCACTGTTGGTTTAAGGTTTGTAAGTAAGCATTTCACGGTAAGGGCTACATCTGTTGTATTCGGTGCATGTGACTACTGAAACTTGTCCTTGACTTGTATTTCCCTCAGTGACACACTAGGCCCTATTCCTCCATGGTTCAGACCTAGTCTGGTGGTCATCTTATTCAGCAGCTGGTCCCTTGGTTAGTGAGTTCAGACGATCATCTCCAGTCTATAGTCTGAGGTGTCTTACATCTTTGTGAATAGAGAAAGGGATTTGAAGAAGACAACAAAGCTGGCACACTATAACATTTATAATACCACCTGGGAAGATGTCTGAGGATTGGTCTTTGTCAGGTCAGAACAGGATGTACCATTTTGTGATCAAATGATTTGTGAAGGATAGCCTACTTACCCTACCAGTTACAGTATCTCTAGCAGGTACAGTATCTCTAGCAGGCACAGTATCTCTAGCAGGCACAGTATCTCTAGCAGGCACAGTATCTCTAGCAGGCACAGTATCTCTAGCAGGTACAGTATCTCTAGCAGGTACAGTAACTCTAGCAGGTACAGTATCTCTAGCAGGTACAGTATCTCTACCAGGTACAGTATCTCTACCAGGTACAGTGTCTCTACCAGGTACAGTATCTCTACCAGGTACAGTGTCTCTAAAATGTGACATGAGTCTTGAGCAGGAAAAACCCCTGGCCCTGATATAGTACTACATGTGAGGAGGTTAGGGATAGGCCCGCTAGGGTTTCCCTTTACTATGAGGACAGTAGCAGGGGGCTTTGACAGTGACAGACCGATGACACAGTGGCCTATCACAGTTCACCCACTCCACATTCAGTCTGTACATTCACTCTATTTTTATACAGAGTGAGACCTCAGAACAGGGATCACAACAGCAGGGACATGGCCTGCCCTACATTTAGTTCTGCTTACGGAGGTGCATTTTTCATTTTCCCTTCTGCTCTGTCTAGTTTGCACAAACCTCTTAAGTCAAACTGAGTGGGAGAGTGCATAAAACGAAGATCGACTGTGGTAAAATACATCTTTACAGTGATTTTATAAGTAAAACTTCATACCAAACCACTTGGCAATAAATACTAAAGATTTGTAAATAGCTCCACTCATGAGCTCTTGATTTGCTTGTTATGTCCTTCCTCAAATCTGTATGTATTTTAACCACAACCATGCCATATTTGGTGTGTGTGTGTGTGTGTGTGTGTGTGTGTGTGTGTGTGTGTGTGTGTGTGTGTGTGTGTGTGTGTGTGTGTGTGTGTGTGTGTGTGTGTGTGTGTGTGTGTGTGTGTGTGTGTGTGTGTGTGTGTGTGTGTGTGTGTGTGTGTGTGTGTGGTTATAGTTACCATATATCTTTGTTGAAACATTTTGACATGCATCTGCTTGTCATTTCACTTCACAGGGTACACCCTGGCAACAAGTAGACAATAGGAGACAACTGAGACCACAAAACAGGGGTCAAATGAAACAAAAACAAAAGAGAAAATGGATAGAACATTCTGCGAAAGAGTAGGATCAGAAGGCGTTGGCCTACATTGCCCAGATTGATGATGTGACACATGTGTGAGGCCCTCTTTCTATGAAATGCATTCCTTGAGCCTGGAGGCCTTCAGGATAGGGGCTAGTTGTGGTATTCTTGTGCCTGTGTGTTTAATCACATTACAGAAGCCAACAAGCTGTGGCTGGTACACAACAGCCTTCTGGACTGGAGTCCCACTTGTCATGGGTGCTCCTGGTGTAGACCCCGCCTGGTGAGCTCCATTTAGACAGAGGGTGTATACTAAGCCTTTCACACCCGCTACTGTACCAGCCTGTCAGCGCCAACACAGCAAACCCGCCCTCTCCCTTGTCAATGCACTCTAGGTCCTCTCTCCACTTCCTCAATCCAGCTCCTTTCCCCAGACTCCACTTCGTGTTTTCTCTCTCTCATGTTCCCTGCTTGAAAAAGTAGGTCACTGTTTGCTTTGTATTATTCAGCAACTGGAATGATTGAGCAGCAAGCCTCCTTGCTCCTGCCTGTGATCTGGGTGAGGTGTGGTGTGGCCAGGTTGTGGTGTGTGTGCAGGGCTGCGAGAAGGAGACCAGCAATATCGTGGCTCGTTGGGGCATCTGACAGCTTATCGGGGTGCTAATATAGTGTTTGACATTTGGTGTTTGAGCGACCTCACTGTGTGTTCCTGCTACAAACAACTTGGCTGTATCCTGATGTGCCCTCCTGCCCTTCAGCCTGCCAGGCCCTCCCCACTATGTTCTAATGTGTAATTGCCCTATGTTCCTCTCCTCCCATTATGTATAATACAGTCCTCTGTTGATGTGAAGGAAACAGAAAACAGGAAGAGAGGCTGAGGAAGCTCAACAGAGATGTTATTATTGTGGGAATGGGCTATGTACACAGAACAGAAAGGAAGTAACATTCACTTTGGGCTACTGCATTTTTAAACATGTTTGTGTCAGAAGATCAAAATGAGATACATCCTAAATGAGAAGAAATTAAGTTATGGTAGATAATTGGGAGCTACAGTGGGGCAAAAAAGTATTTAGTCAGCCACCAATTGTGAAAGTTCTCACACTTAAAATGATGTGAGAGGCCTGTAATTTTCATCATAGGTACACTTCACCTATGACAGACAAAATGAGGGGAAAAAATCCAGAAAATCACATTGTAGGATTTTTTATGAATTTATTTGCAAATTATGGTGGAAAATAAGTATTTGGTCACCTACAAACAAGCAAGATTTCTGGCTCTCACAGACCTGTAACATCTTCTTTAAGAGGCTCCTCTGTCCTTCACTCATTACCTGTATTAATGGCACATGTTTGAACTTGTTATCAGTATAAAAGACACCTGTCCACAACCACAAACAGTCACACTCCAAACTCCACTATGGCCAAGACCAAAGAGCTGTCAAAGGACACCAGAAACCAAATTGTTTACCTGCACCAGGCTGGGAAGACTGAATCTGCAATAAGTAAGCAGCTTGGTTTGAAGAAATCAACTGTGGGAGCAATTATTAGGAAATGGAAGACATACAAGACCACTGATAATCTCCCTCGATCTGGGGCTCCATGCAAGATCTCACCCCGTGGGGTCAAAATGATCACAAGAACGGTGAGCAAAAATCCCAGAACCACATGGGGGGACCTAGTGAATGACCTGCAGAGAGCTGGGACCAAAGTAACAAAGCCTACCATCAGTAACACACTACGCCGCCAGGGACTCAAATCCTGCAGTGCCAGACGTGTCCCCCTGCTTAAGCCAGTACATGTCCAGGCCCGTCTGAAGTTTGCTAGAGAGCATTTGGATGATCCAGAAGAAGATTGGGAGAATTTCATATGGTCAGATGAAACCAAAATATAACGTTTTGGTAAAAACTCAACTTGTCGTGTTTGGAGGACAAAGAATGCTGAGTTGCATCCAAAGAACACTATACCTACTGTGAAGCATGGGGGTGGAAACATCATGCTTTGGGGCTATTTTTATGCAAAGGGACCAGGACGACTGATCCGTGTAAAGGAAAGAATGAATGTGGCCATGTATCGTGAGATTTTGAGTGAAAACCTCCTTCCATCAGCAAGGGCCCTGAAGATGAAACGTGGCGGGGTCTTTCAGCATGACAATGATCCCAAACACACCGCCCGGGCAACAAAGGAGTGGCTTCGTAAGAAGCATTTCAAGGTCCTGGAGTGGCCTAGCCAGTCTCCAGATTTCAACCCCATAGAAAATCTTTGGAGGGAGTTGAAAGTCTGTGTTGCCCAGCAACAGCCCCAAAACATCATTGCTCTAGAGGAGATCTGCATGGAGGAATGGGTCAAAATACCAGCAACAGTGTGTGAAAATCTCGTGAAGACTTACAGAAAACATTTGACCTCTGTCATTGCCAACAAAGGGTATATAACAAAGTATTGAGATTTGTTATTGACCAAATACTTATTTTCCACCATAATTTGCAAATAAATTTTAAAAAACAATATGATTCTCTGGATTGTTTTCCCACATTTTGTCTGTCGTAGTTGAAGTGTACCTATGATGAAAATTACAGGCCTCTCATCTTTTTAAGTGGGAGAACTTGCACAATTGGTGGCTGACTAAATACTTTTTTGCCCCACTGTATGTCCTATTCTTCGCTGAGGTGGGGAACGGAATGGTCACAGTGGCTTAGCAGGGATCAGATCATCTCGGTGTGTTCACAGGAAAGGAGGATATGAAAAAGGAACTGTTTCACAGTCAACCACACATGTTGTAGTACAAAGAAAAGGTTAGGTGTCACATCAAGTTCATCGCTGCATTGGATGCTGAACATCAATAAAACCACGGGTGTGTACTTTTGGGATATTCAAACAGGAAGATGAACCCCAGGTACAGCTGTGTGTGTGCGTGCGTGTGTGCGTGCGTGCATGTGTGTGTGTTTGCGTGTGTGTGTGTGTGCGTGTGTGTGCGTGTGTGTGTGTGTGTGTGCGTGTGTGCGTGCGTGTGCGTGCGTTTACATTGCAGTGGCAATTGGCCCTGCTGTCATCCTGTATTATACAACTTTAAGGTCCCCAGATGAACTCTGGTTAGGGCTTATCGTGACAGGCTGTTTGGCATGGCTCCACCAGAAACAGTTACTGCACTGGCTGCTCCATCAGCATCTGTCTGTGGTCTGGCTGTTTATGGTTGAACATGAGTCATTGTGGGCCTTCGCTTCGCTTGTGATCAGATCAACTACCGTTGTCACGACCAGTGTATTTTTCCCATTTAAACATGATGTCTCCGTAAACAGACCCCAGTAGGTAGCTACTATTGATGTTGACTGATTACTATCGATTGGAAAACGACACGAGAATGTCCCTTTGTAGTTGGTCAGCAAGTGATACAATTGATTTGTTGGCCAGTCTTTGTGCATAATAAAACAGGAAGATATGCAATAACCGATTAGCGATTCAGAGACATCCTTAAGAATCCATTCCCCAGCCATTCAGAGAGAGACCACAGCGTCACAGGGTCTCTGTGGGAGCTTTCACACATCTGGATGTCTTTACAACCAGTGTCTTCACCTCTCTGTAACGTTCACACTGTAAAACAAAACGACACACAGTCAGTTATGGTATGTCTCTACGCACCCCTGGTTTGTCCCATTAGTTAGAATCCCGACAGATCCTCAGTCAATCACTCTTGTGTTTTTCACAGTCCCACCTCCAGCCAGCGAGTTGCAGTGAAGACAAGTGGACAGACTTTTCTCACCATGCGATGGTCATGCATACTCTCGGCCCACATTATATTTCCAGTCTGTGTGAGCATGTTGGATCTGTATTATGTAGCAGTAAATACTGCAGCTTTATCCTGCTATTGTCAATCATATTCTTATATGCTGCATTATCATTCAGTTAAGACAGGTCAAGGTGTATCTGTGTATAGCCTTACCTCTTTTACATATCATTGTGTGCTACTGTATAATATGTCCTTTCTCTTCTACCCTTGTAGAACCACTGTCTAAAGTTATTCATTGATGTCAGCCGTGTGTCTGTATGTGTGTCTGTGTCTGTATGTGTGTTGTGTGGATCCTTGCTGTCAATTAAACCCCCTCCCTTGGACATTGTGACTCCTCATTGCTGTGGACAGACATTCTGTAGTGGTTACTACCGGCCTGATACCAGCACCTAACGTTTCCTCTATTTTAATGGTCCTTCGACTCTACAACCAAGCCAGATTTTTCATACACTCTTCAACATTGTGTTATATCAAATACAATTTTATTTGTCACATGCGGCGAATACAATACGTAAAATTCTTACTTACAAGCCCTCAACCAACATTGCAGTTTTAAGAAACAGAATAAAAAGTAACACAATAAAATAATAATGACGAGGCTATATACAGGGGGTACCGGTACCAAGTTGATGTGCAGGGGTACAGGTTAGTCGAGATCATTTGTACAGGGGTAAAGTGCCTATGCATAGATAATAAACAGCGAGTGGGGGGGTCAGTGTTAATAGTACGGGTGTCCATTTGATTAATTGTTCAGCAGTCTTATGGCTTGGGGGTAGAAGCTGTTAAGGAGCCTTTTGGACCTAGACTTGGCACTCCGGTACCGCTTGCCGTGCGGTAGCAGAGGAAACAGTCTATGACTTGGGTGACTGGAGACTTTAACCATTTTTTAGTGCCTTCCTCTGATACCGCCTAGTATATAGGTCCTGTCAGGAAGGTTGGTCCCAGCGATGTACTGGGCCGTACGCACTACCATCTGTAGCGCCGAGCAGTTGCCATACCAGGCGGTGATGCAACCTGTCAGGATACTCTCGATTGTGCAGCTGTAGAACGTTTACCCATGCCAAATATTTGCAGTCTCTTGAGGGGGAAAAGGTGTTGTTGTGCTCTCTTCATGACTGTCTTGGTGTGTTTTGACCATGATAGTTTGATGGGAATGTGGACATCAAGGAACTTAACTCTCAACCCACTCTACTACAGCTCCATCGATGTGAATGGGGGCCTGTTTGGCCATCCTTTTCCTGTAGTCCACGATCAGCTCCTATGTCTTGCTCAAGTTGAGGGAGAGGTTGTTGTCCTGAAACCAGACTGCCAGATCTTTGACCTCCTCCCTATAGGCTGTTTCATCATTGTCGGTGACCAAGCTAACCACTGTTGTGTCGTCAACAAACTTCATGATGGTGAACAGGAAGTACAGGAGGGGACTAAGCACGCACCCCTTAGGGGCCCCTGTGTTGAGGATCAGCATGGCAGATGTGTTGTGCCTACCCTTACAACATGGCGGCAGCCCGTTAGGAGGTCCAGGATCCAGTTGCAGAGGGAGATGTTCAGTCCCAGGGTCCTTAGCTTAGTGATGAGCTTTGTGGGCACTAAAGTGTTGAACGCTGAGCTGTAATCAATGAACAGCATTCTCACATAGGTGTTCCTTTTGTCCAGGAGGGAAAGGGCAGAGTGGAGTGCGATTGAGAATGTGTCATTTGTGGATCTGTTGGGGTGGTATGCGAATTGGAGTGGGTCTAGGGTTTACGGCATGATGGTGTTGATGTGAGCCATGACCAGCCTATCAAAGCACTTCATGGTTACCGAAGTGAATGCTGTGGGGTGGTAGTCATTTAGGGAGGTTATCTTCCCTTTCTTGTTCACATGTAGCATAACTTTCTGATGTGAGCACGTTATAGCATGAAAGCAATGCAGAAAATATGGAGATGTGGCCGGAGACTTGTTGCCAATGGCAACCCATCATCTGATATTTTTTATTTCTGTCCTCTTAATAAATTGGCAATCTCCCTCTCTGGTGTTCAGCATGCATATAGCTATTGTAGTATGGTTTTATATCTTAACTAAGGTGGACAAAGGCAGAGACTCTTTTTTTCTCATTTACACCGATCACAATCAACCAGATCCTAAAATAATTGAATGTTTGAATAGATGAAAGATGTCTGCTACGTCTGCTCAGAACGTACCGTTGGTCTGATACTGTCTCCATTAGATGGTACATCTACTCTGGAGATGATATATTCACAGCCACGCTGACAGGTTTAACATGGAAGGTGCTGCTACAAATAGATCTGCATATGAGGAAATCATTTCCCTGTTCCTTTCAGCTTCCTGATAACCTTTTATTTTCCTCATTAACAGTTCAGATAAGAGCCGGTTCCCTTTCTGGAAATCTGCCACTTTCCTGTCTGTCTACACCTTATCAACATCAATCAACAGGCTGTCATGTCTCATTCAAACTACTGCAGCGGAGGTTGGGTTGACCTTAATTGAGATGATTTATTTGAAGCTTCTCCTGGACAGTACATGTGTTTGGATGACAATTAGGTGCCAGCAGAGTGTGGTTATGTTGAGTCCTTCCAGTTTCCATAGGGACAAGGCAGTTTATTTTCTCACCACTGTTAGCAACTGCGATGCACTTCCCTTTTCTATAATATCTAGGTCAGCTTGTACTGTTTTCATAAAGTGATAACAAGACAACGTCTCGCCATAATATATGATAGAGGAACTTGTTTACAACACTCAGTTTTATAGGCTAAAAATGTTATAGCACATGTTATAGCACAGCTAGGCTAAGGCTGGAAACCTCTTTCTCAGTGAATAATTGATTCAACCCTACCACATTTTTCGAGAAATTAGTTCAGCTTTGACTCATCATTCAGCCTTTTAAGACATCTTTGCAAGAACCAACCTTATACAGTATGTCTCTATATCCATCTATGGCATATCCCAACCAACGAACCTCTCTTCAGCTCCTTAATAGAAAAATAGCTTACAGCACACAGCAAAAGTTTAAATAAAACCCACTTTCAAATTTTGGGATCCAAAAGGGTGTTGATCCTTTCCAACCCCCTCAGGAGCACCTGCCTACACAGCCCCCTCTAGCTTTTGTTGTGCTCCACCACTCACTCATCCTCTCTACTGCCTGGAGTGGGTTTATCTATAGACACTGCTGCCTCTGTCTCCACGGGGAACAGGCTAGCATCCTGCAGTGTGGGAGGGTGAGGACACTCCTGGCTAAACAACACTCCAAGTTTCACTTCCTACATTAATTCAAATATAGATCTCACTGAAATCAATATATTGTTTATATTTTGAGCATTGGTGACAAATAAAAAGTTTAACTACAAATGGCCTGGGAATTTACAATGACCTAACCAGCTTCCATTTTCAATAGATTTAACTATTTAAAAAAAAATGTTGAGACAGTCACTCATTTGCTGTAAGTCTTTGTTAAACATACAGTGCATTTGGAAAGTATTCAGACCCCTTGACTTTTTCCACATTTTGTTGCATTACAGCCTTATTCTAAAATGTATTAAATTGTTTTTGTTCCCTCATCAAACTACACATAATTCTGTATAATGACAAAGCAAAATCATGTTTTAGAAATGTTTGTAAATCTATTTAAAATAAATAACTGAAATATCACATTTACCTAAGTATTCAGACCATTTACTCAGTACTTTGTTGAAGCACCTTTGGCAGCGATTACAGCCTAGAGTGTTCTTGGGTATGACGCTACAAGCTTGGCACACCTGTATTTGGGGAGTCTCTCCCATTATTCTCTGCAGATCTTCTCAAGTTCTGTCAGGTTGGATGAGGAGCGTCGCTGCACAGCTATTTTTAGGTCTCTTCAGAAGTGTCCGGGATCTGGCTGGGCCACTCAAGGACATTCAGAGACTTGTCCCAAAGCCACTCCTGCGTTGTCTTGGCTATGTGCTTAGGGTTGTTGTCTTGTTGGAAGGTGAAACTTCGCCCCAGTCTGAGGTCCTTAGCGCTCTGGAGCAGGTTTTCATCAAGGATCTCTCTGTACTTTGCTCCGGTCATCTTTTCCTCTATCCTGACTCTCCCAGTCCTGACTCTCCCAGTCTCCCAGTCGCTGCCGCTGAAAAACATCTCACAGTATGATGCTGCCACCACCATGCTTCACCGTACAGATAGTGCCAGGTTTCCTCCAGACGTCACGCTTGGCATTCAGGTCAAAGAGTTTCATCAGACCAGAGAATCTTATTTCTCATTGTCTGAGTCCTTTAGGTGCCTTTTGCTAAACTCCAATCGGGCTGTCATGTGCCTTTTACTGAGGCGTGGCTTCCATCTGGCCACTTTATCATAAAGGCCTGATTGGTGGAGTGCTGCAGAGATGGTTGTCCTTCTGGAAGGTTCTCCCATCTCCACAAAGGAACTCTGGAGCTCTGTTATCGGGTTCTTGGTCACCTCCCAGACCAAGGCCCTTCTCCCCTGTTTGCTCTGGGTGACCAGAGCAGCTCTAGGAAGAGTCTTGGTGGTTCCAAACGTATTCCATTTAAGGATAATGGAGGCCATTGTGTTCTTGGGGACTCTCAATGCTGCAGACATTTTTTGGTACCCTTCCACCAGATCTGTGCCTCGACACAATTCCGGAGAATTCCTTCGACCTCATGACTTGGTTTTTGCTCTGACATACACTGTCAGGTGTGTCCCTTTTCCAAATCATGTCCATTCAATTTAACTTGACTCAACTTGAAACATCTCAAGGATGATCATTGGAAACAGGATGCACCTGAGCTCAATTTTACAGTCTCATAGCAAAGAGTCTGAATATTTATGTAAATAAGGTATTTCCGTCTTAATTTTTTTAATTATTAGCAAACATTTCTAAAAACCTGTTTTCACTTTGTCATTATGGGGTATTGTGTGTAGATTGATGAGGAACATTTTATGTTTAATCAATTTTACAATACGGCTGTAACGTAGCAAAATGTGGAAAAAGGGAAGGGGTCTGAATATTTTCTGAATGCACTGTATTCACATAAACCATATCATCCATGACTACAAATGTTGTTTTGTCACACACATCATTCACAGAAGTCATCATGGCCCATACTGTCACCCTCCTCATAAGAGATGGCTGTCTCTATACTGTAGACATAACAAAGAGACATGATTGGCCCACTACCACCACCTCACTGCTGTGTGTGTTGTACCGTACTGCAGGCAGGCATACAGTGCTGACATGCCACCAGGTTAACCCGGGACATAGTTCTGAACCTGCAGCCAGCCGCCATCTGCCCTGGGTCCTCCACTCAGCCCTTAAAGAGACACTAACGAGATGCACTATAGACTACTGTACTAACGATACCTCTATGAGCCTTGTGCCACAACAGACATTCTCCCACCCTCCGCCACCTCAAACCCAACTAAAGGATTATTATGAGGGATCCTTGGATCATTAGGAAACAGGTATTTATTGAACTCTGCTGTTCTTCAGATACTGGTAGCCTCATTATAACTGTAAACATCTGACATAGATTGTTTTATGCAAATTACTGGAGTGTATTTGTTGGAACTGTGAGAACAGTTGTTTCCATAAAACATGGATATTGTAACATAATGCATATTGTAACATCATGGATATTGTAACATAATGCATATTGTAACATAATGCAAATTGTAACATAATGCATATTGTAACATAATGCATATTGTAACATAATGGATATTGTAACATAATGCATATTGTAACATCATGGATATTGTAACATAATGCATATTGTAACATCATGGATATTGTAACATCATGGATATTGTAACATAATGCATATTGTAACATCATGGATATTGTAACATAATGCATATTGTAACATCATGGATATTGTAACATAATGCATATTGTAACATCATGGATATTGTAACATCATGCATATTGTAAATCATATATTGTAACATATTGTAACATCATGCATATTGTAACATCATGGCATATTGTAACATCATGGATATTGTAACATAATGCATATTGTAACATAATGCATATTGTAACATCATGGATATTGTAACATCATGGATATTGTAACATAATGCATATTGTAACATCATGGATATTGTAACATCATGGATATTGTAACATCATGGATATTGTAACATAATGCATATTGTAACATCATGGATATTGTAACATCATGGATATTGTAACATTTCGACAGCACAATGGCAAATCAATTATGAGTTCCACAACACTCATCTTTTCCTGTTTGCTAATGTTAACCTAACGATGGGAGAAGTCTACTGTGTGTTAAACTGTAGGTTCAGCCGGATGCAGAGTGTAGACTGAGACTGTTGCTGTGGCTAATATCCCTCAGAAGGAGATGCGGGGTCAGAGCAGCCTTCCATCTAGAGAAGCCAGAGGAGAGGCACACTAATTAGCAGGTGATCCACTGTGAAGGAAGCAGTGGTTGCTGTGAGAACATAACGGAACTAGGTCGATGCACAGTGGAGTGACAGCTTGAACTGTCCTTTGATCTCAAATTGATTGGTTGTGAGGAGGTTGCCTAGATACTGCTGGGAGACAGAGAAGAAACCTCCTATTCCTTAGGTCCCTGCACTTTGCCAGAACACACAAGACTAGCTGTGTTTGTGTGGGAGAGCATCTCTGCTCTTAAGGGTTTATTTTCCTTTGGTGTTGGAATTACATTGAAAAGAAGACTGCCAGTTCAATGAAACCTGATTAACCAACCTGATTTATTCTTTTGAGCTGAGTTACACAAAGCACATGTCTCAGTCATGCTTTTCGTCTCATAGAGACCGGCACTTTGGTGACGCACGTGTGGCTAAAGACGGGGGGGATTCGGTAAGTGTACACACTTGATGCAGACTTTAACTTAAAGGACTACACACAACAACAACCAACACAAATGAAAAATAGACTCATCTGTGTATAGAAAGCATAGCACACAGAGTCTGGTTCCTCTCTAGGTTTCTTCCTACAGTAGGTTCCAACCTTTCCTGGGAGTTTTTAGCTGCCGTGCTTCTACATCTGGATTGATTGCTCAAATCAAATCCAATCACATTTTATTGGTCACATACACATGGTTAGCAGATGTTAATGCGAGTGTAGCGAAATGCTTGTGCTTCTAGTTCTGACAGTGTAGTAATATCGAACAAGTAATCTAACAATTTCCCAACAACTACCTAATACAGACAAATCTAAAGTGGTGAATGAGAATATGTACATATAAATATATGTATGAGTGATGGCCGAGCGGCATAGGCAAGGTGCAATAGATGGTAAAAAATACAGAATATACATTTGACATGAGTAATGTAAGATATGTCAACATTATTAAAGTGGCATTGTTTAAAGTGACTAGTGATCAATTTATTAAAGTGGCCAGTGATTGGGTCTCAATGTAGGCAGCAGCCTCTCTGAGTTAGTGATTGCTGTTTAGCAGTCTGATGGCCTTGAGATATAAGCTGTTTTTCAGTCTCTTGGTCCCAGCGGTGTTAACAGGCAGTGGCTTGAGTGGTTGTTGTCCTTGATTATCCTTTTGGCCTTCCTGTGACATTGGGTGTTGTAGGTGTCATGGAGAGCAGGTATTTTGACTCCGGTGATGCTTTGTGCAGACCGCACCACCACCTGGAGAGCCTTGTGGTTGATGGCGGTGCAGTTTCCGTACCCGGCTGTGATACAGCCCGACACAATGCTCTCAAATGTGCATCTGTAAAAGCTTGTCAGGGTTTGGGGTGACAAGACACATTTATTCAGCCCCCTGCATAGTTTCCTAAGCACTCGACGCCATCAGCAACAGTATGGAGCTCTCAGGGGTTTTAGGCTGGGTTAATGTATAAGCACTTTGTGACAACTGATGATGTAAAAAGGACTTCATGAATCAATTTGATTGATTGGTACAGTAGTGACCCAAGAGAAAGCCTCATTTTTATTTTTACCTTTAGGAGACCCAAAGTTTACTCTCACGACAGAATTAGGATTTTAATTTGATCACTCTTTTGTTGCCGAGAAATGCAGATGAACTTCATGATTTACATACAGTACATACAGTACATACAGTACACTGAAAACCCACACTAACAGTATGGCGCTTTTCATGTAGCCTACTTTTGGCCAGCTAATAGCCTAACCGCTGATCAATCAACATTATGGACTAAACTTTCAAATCCTGTTGCTGCAGGATTATTTTGCTGTGACAATTTATAGGTCAAATTACGATCTGTAGGAAGTTTCCAGGTCACCAGAGGATTTGCACAGTAATCCTTAAAATAAATGGTCAAGGGCACTGTACTACTATTCCTGTGCTGCTCTCCTGATGTTTTAGCACTATTAAAGGGACCTCCAGGCACCATTCAGAAACTGTACCTATACAGTATATACAGTGCCTTGCGAAAGTATTCGGCCCCCTTGAACTTTGCGACCTTTTGCCACATTTCAGGCTTCAAACATAAAGATATAAAACTTTATTTTTTTGTGAAGAATCAACAACAAGTGGGACACAATCATGAAGTGGAACGACATTTATTGGATATTTCACACTTTTTTAACAAATCAAAACAGCTCGAGCTCAGTGAGGTTGGATGGAGAGCATTTGTGAACAGCAGTTTTCAGTTCTTTCCACAGATTCTCGATTGGATTCAGGTCTGGACTTTCTGGCCATTCTAACACCTGGATATGTTTATTTTTGAACCATTCCATTGTAGATTTTGCTTTATGTTTTGGATCATTGTCTTGTTGGAAGACAAATCTCCATCCCAGTCTCAGGTCTTTTGCAGACTCCATCAGGTTTTCTTCCAGAATGGTCCTGTATTTGGCTTTATCCATCTTCCCATCAATTTTAACCATCTTCCCTGTCCCTGCTGAAGAAAAGCAGGCCCAAACCATGATGCTTCCACCACCATGTTTGACAGTGGGGATGGTGTGTTCAGGGTGATGGACTGTGTTGCTTTTACGCCAAACATTACGTTTTGCATTGTTGCCAAAAAGTTCAATTTTGGTTTCATCTGACCAGAGCACCTTCTTCCACATGTTTGGTGTGTCTCCCAGGTGGCTTGTGGCAAACTTTAAACAACACTTTTATGGATATCTTTAAGAAATGGCTTTCTTCTTGCCACTCTTCCATAAAGGCCAGATTTGTGCAATATAAGACTGATTATTGTCCTATGGACAGAGTCTCCCACCTCAGCTGTAGATCTCTGCAGTTCATCCAGAGTGATCATGGGCCTCTTGGCTGCATCTCTGATCAGTCTTCTCCTTGTATGAGCTGAAAGTTTAGAGGGACAGCCAGGTCTTGGTAGATTTGCAGTGGTCTGATACTCCTTCCATTTCAATATTATCACTTGCACAGTGCTTCTTGGGATGTTTAAAGCTTGGGAAATCTTCTAAACCTCTTCACAACAGTATCTCGGACCTGCCTGGTGTGTTCCTTGTTCTTCATGATGCTCTCTGCGCTTTTAACGGACCTCTGAGACTATCACAGTGCAGGTGCATTTATACGGAGACTTGATTACACACAGGTGGATTGTATTAGTCATTTAGGTCAACATTGGATCATTCAGAGATCCTCACTGAACTTCTGGAGAGAGTTTGCTGCACTGAAAGTAAAGGGGCTGAATAATTTTGCACGCCCACTTTTTCAGTTTTTGATTTGTTAAAAAAGTTTGAAATATCCAATAAATGTCGTTCCACTTCATGATTGTGTCCCACTTGTTGATTCTTCACAAAAAATACAGTTTTATATCTTTATGTTTGAAGCCTGAAATGTGGCAAAAGGTCACAAAGTTCAAGGGGGGCGAATACTTTCGCAAGGCACTGTATTATGGATTACTGATCCAACTGTACCTACCTCGCTAAATTTTATTTTTTCACTGCTTTAGCACACTCCGCCAACCCTGATGTCCTAGCCGTGTCTGAATCCTGGCTAAGAAAGGCCACCAAAAATTCTGAAATTTCTATCCCCAACTACAACATTTTCCACCAATATAGAACTGCCAAAGGGGATGGAGTTGCAATCTACAGCAGAGACAGCCTGCAGCGTTCTGTCATGCTATCCAGGTCTGTGCCCAAACAGTTCGAGCTCCTACTTTTAAAAATCCACCTTTCCAGAAATAACTCTCTCACTGGTCGCCAGGTGCATGGTGCTTCCGGGTTGGATGCGCGCTATGTTAAGAAGCAGCTTGGTTGGGTTGTGTTTCGGAGGACACATGGCTTTCGACCTTTGTCTCTTCCGAGCAAGTACGGGAGTTGTAGCGATGAGACAAGATAGTAACTACTAACAATTGGGGAGAAAGGGGGTAAAATAAAAATAATAAAATATGTCTTCCATTAATTATAATCAGTGGTGACAGTTGTACAACTGACTAGGTATCTCCCTTTCCCTTTCTCTGACACGTCATTCAGGGTAGGTGGGGCACAGCCTGTTTAGCTAAAAAATATTTTGGCATTAGTACGTGTCACATATCAGTTTGCAAACAACGTAAACAAAGTATTTCGCTACTCTCGCAATAAAATCTGCCAGGCTAACCATGTGTATGACCAATACAATTTGATTTGATTTGAAATCATCTTTGAGTTAATAAAGCTGCATACAAATATGGTCTCTTTTTAGCTTTCTTAAGTAAGGCAGCTCCAAAATGCAGGTGTTTCAGGCTAGCTCAGTACTTTCTTAAGTAAGGCAGCTCTAAAATGCAGGTGTTTCAGGCTAGCTCAGTGCTTTCTTAAGTAATGCAGCTCCAAAATGCAGGTGTTTCAGGCTAGCTCAGTGCTTTCTTAAGTAATGCAGCTCCAAAATGCAGTGTTTCAGGATAGCTCAGTGCTTTCTTAATTAAGGCAGCTCCAAAATGCAGGTGTTTCAGGCTAGCTCAGTGCTTTCTTAAGTAAGGCAGCTCCAAAATGCAGGTGTTTCAGGCTAGCTCAGTGCTTTCTTAAGTAAGGCAGCTCCAAAATGCAGGTGTTTCAGGCTAGCTCAGTGCTTTCTTAAGTAATGCAGCTCCAAAATGCAGGTGTTTCAGGCTAGCTCAGTGCTTTCTTAAGTAAGGCAGCTCCAAAATGCAGGTGTTTCAGGCTAGCTCAGTGCTTTCTTAAGGAAAGGCAGCTCAAAAATGTAGGTGTTTCAGGCTAGCTCAGTGCTTTCTTAAGTAAGGCAGCTCCAAAATGCAGGTGTTTCAGGCTAGCTCAGTGCTTTCTTAAGTAATGCAGCTCCAAAATGCAGGTGTTTCAGGCTAGCTCAGTGCTTTCTTAAGTAATGCAGCTCCAAAATGCAGGTGTTTCAGGCTAGCTCAGTGCTTTCTTAAGTAATGCAGCTCCAAAATGCAGGTGTTTCAGTCTAGCTCAGTGCTTTCTTAAGTAATGCAGCTCCAAAATGCAGGTGTTTCAGGCTAGCTCAGTGCTTTCTTAACTAAGGCAGCTCCAAAATGCAGGTGTTTCAGGCTAGCTCAGTGCTTTCTTAACTAATGCAGCTCCAAAATGCAGGTGTTTCAGGCTAGCTCAGTGCTTTTTTAAGTAATGCAGCTCCAAAATGCAGGTGTTTCAGGCTAGCTCAGTGCTTTCTTAAGTAATGCAGCTCCAAAATGCAGGTGTTTCAGGCTAGCTCAGTACTTTCTTAAGTAAGGCAGCTCTAAAATGCAGGTGTTTCAGGCTAGCTCAGTGCTTTCTTAAGTAATGCAGCTCCAAAATGCAGGTGTTTCAGGCTAGCTCAGTGCATTCTTAAGTAATGCAGCTCCAAAATGCAGTGTTTCAGGCTAGCTCAGTGCTTTCTTAAGTAATGCAGCTCCAAAATGCAGGTGTTTCCGCCTAGCTCAGTGCTTTCTTAAGTAAGGCAGCTCCAAATTGCAGGTGTTTCAGGCTAGCTCAGTGCTTTCTTAAGTAATGCAGCTCCAAAATGCAGGTGTTTCAGGCTAGCTCAGTGCTTTCTTAAGTAATGCAGCTCCAAAATGCAGGTGTTTCAGGCTAGCTCAGTGCTTTCTTAAGTAATGCAGCTCCAAAATGCAGGTGTTTCAGGCTAGCTCAGTGCTTTCTTAAGTAATGCAGCTCCAAAATGCAGGTGTTTCAGTCTAGCTCAGTGCTTTCTTAAGTAATGCAGCTCCAAAATGCAGGTGTTTCAGGCTAGCTCAGTGCTTTCTTAACTAAGGCAGCTCCAAAATGCAGGTGTTTCAGGCTAGCTCAGTGCTTTCTTAACTAATGCAGCTCCAAAATGCAGGTGTTTCAGGCTAGCTCAGTGCTTTTTTAAGTAATGCAGCTCCAAAATGCAGGTGTTTCAGGCTAGCTCAGTGCTTTCTTAAGTAATGCAGCTCCAAAATGCAGGTGTTTCAGGCTAGCTCAGTGCTTTCTTAAGTAAGGCAGCTCCAAAATGCAGGTGTTTCAGGCTAGCTCAGTGCTTTCTTAAGTAATGCAGCTCCAAAATGCAGGTGTTTCAGGCTAGCTCAGTGCTTTCTTAAGTAAGGCAGCTCTAAAATGCAGGTGTTTCAGGCTAGCTCAGTGCTTTCTTAAGTAATGCAGCTCCAAAATGCAGGTGTTTCAGGCTAGCTCAGTGCTTTCTTAAGTAATGCAGCTCCAAAATGCAGTGTTTCAGGATAGCTCAGTGCTTTCTTAAGTAATGCAGCTTCAAAATGCAGGTGTTTCCGCCTAGCTCAGTGCTTTCTTAAGTAAGGCAGCTCCAAAATGCAGGTGTTTCAGGCTAGCTCAGTGCTTTCTTAAGTAATGCAGCTCCAAAATGCAGGTGTTTCAGGCTAGCTCAGTGCTTTCTTAAGTAAGGCAGCTCTAAAATGCAGGTGTTTCAGGCTAGCTCAGTGCTTTCTTAAGTAATGCAGCTCCAAAATGCAGGTGTTTCAGGCTAGCTCAGTGCTTTCTTAAGTAATGCAGCTCCAAAATGCAGTGTTTCAGGCTAGCTCAGTGCTTTCTTAAGTAATGCAGCTCCAAAATGCAGGTGTTTCAGGCTAGCTCAGTGCTTTCTTAAGTAATGCAGCTCCAAAATGCAGGTGTTTCAGGCTAGCTCAGTGCTTTCTTAAGTAATGCAGCTCCAAAATGCAGGTGTTTCAGGCTAGCTCAGTGCTTTCTTAAGTAATGCAGCTCCAAAATGCAGGTGTTTCAGGCTAGCTCAGTGCTTTCTTAAGTAAGGTGCAGCTCCAAAATGCAGGTGTTTCAGGCTAGCTCAGTGCTTTCTTAAGTAATGCAGCTCCAAAATGCAGGTGTTTCAGGCTAGCTCAGTGCAGCTCCAAAATGCAGGTGTTTTAAGTGCTTTCTTAAGTAATGCAGCTCCAAAATGCAGGTGTTTCAGGCTAGCTCAGTGCTTTCTTAAGTAATGCAGCTCCAAAATGCAGGTGTTTCAGGCTAGCTCAGTGCTTTCTTAAGTAATGCAGCTCCAAAATGCAGGTGTTTCAGGCTAGCTCAGTGCTTTCTTAAGTAATGCAGCTCCAAAATGCAGGTGTTTCAGGCTAGCTCAGTGCTTTCTTAAGTAATGCAGCTCCAAAATGCAGGTGTTTCAGGCTAGCTCAGTGCTTTCTTAAGTAATGCAGCTCCAAAATGCAGTGTTTCAGGCTAGCTCAGTGCTTTCTTAAGTAATGCAGCTCCAAAATGCAGGTGTTTCAGCCGAGCTCAGTGCTTTCTTAAGTAATGTAGCTCCAAAATGCAGTGTTTCAGGATAGCTCAGTGCTTTCTTAAGTAATGTAGCTCCAAAATGCAGGTGTTTCAGGCTAGCTCAGTGCTTTCTGTTGCGGTGATGCAGACATCAAGAAATACAGAGTGTAGGGGTTGGTAATGTTCTCTAGTTGCGCTGTGATTGGCTCAGTGTTCTGTCACTCATGGGGACACTACTTCACAGCAAAATCTACAGGGAGAGCTATAAAATTCAATCACCCCTGGGTGCTGCCATAGATTTACATTAGAAGTGCCCATCCAAGAAGGCTCAAGGTCATTGGCCACATATACAATTACATTATATCTACCATAGCTTTGATTGGACTGATCATGTCAACATCATACTTTCAAAATGTTTGTGTGCAAGCTGGACAAGCAGCCATTATCATTAATCAAGTCTAACAATCTACTGGCAAATCCTTTTCATTTCTTGTCATATGGAGAGAAATAATAGATAAAACATATCAGTGCTCATCAGCCATTGGACATAATCATTACATAACTAGTTGGAAATCGCAAATTCAAAAATGTGTGGTTTGGAAGGAATCAGTGGCTAACTGCTGGCATTGCAAAGCAATCGCTAGCCTGCTATTCAGGATTTTTCTCTGTCAGTGTGGCAATCATCATATTTTTGCTGTTGTTGAATTTGCCCCACCAAGATGTACATGCTAAAATTGCCTCTGATTATAATTCACATTTCCTGTTTCTGCAGGATTCTTTTCCTGTTCTGAGAACTGGGTCAAATTAAGATATGGCATATGTATGAGTGGACTCATAATTTACAATATCTGTGGAGTTTGCTAAAACCTCTAAATATTATTCATGAAAAATGTAATAATTTCCATACTGATTGTCCGATTGGTGTATGCCTGGTCATTACTCTTTAGCCTGTTGCTTGTTCTCCTTCTGCCATGAGTGTCTGTGAGAGCACTTCACACTCTGTACTGTAACTGGGTCTAAAGGGTGACTGGCATCCATCCAAGGAGCTTCCGTGACAAACGCAGACGGCTGGGGGCCACTTCCTCCGGCACAGGCTGTTCTCTCAGCTGCCGGCCGAGCCGCCCTCCTGGGGCCAGAGTAGGGGACGTGGATCAGGGAGCACACAGGCCCGGGCCTGCAGGGCAGCCACCCCAACCACTGGGACAACATATGTTGTCGTTGTCCTATCCTAGTACACAGGATATAACTGAAATCTATGGAATGCCTTTCACTTAATACACTAAAATGCATATCAAGATGCCCTTTGGGGATTCCTTTGGTAGGTTGGATGACCTGTGTCTACAATAACTTTGCCATTCATAATGCATTTCTTACGACATGGCTGAATGTACACATCTCTGTCAACCCTAAATCGATTTCACAGTGGAGGCTGCAGACATTGGGCGTATCTCCTCTCAGGCTTCACTGCAGATGGCCATGGTCCCTTACTCTCTGTCCTTCTCTCCTGCCCTCTCCCCTCTACCCCCTCCAACCTCTATACTGTACTCATGTTCAGCTAGAGCTGCAGGTCAGGTAATTTTTTTCTCTGTCAGATAGAGCATAGTGTTTGGCTGATGATAAAAGGACTACAGTGCTGTCAGTGCATGATTCTATCACATCTGAACAGTGCATGATTCTATCACATCTAAACAGTGCATGATTCTATCACATCTAAACAGTGCATGATTCTATCACATCTAAACAGTGCATGATTCTATCACATCTAAACAGTGCATGATTCTATCACATCTAAACAGTGCATGATTCTATCACATCTAAACAGTGCATGATTCTATCACATCTAAACAGTGCATGATTCTATCACTGTCCCAGTGGTCCAGTGCTGCAAGGAAATACCTAGTTAAGCTGCAGCTGGCCCAGAACAGAGTGGCACGTTTTGCTCTTAATTGCAATCAGAGGGCTGATATAAATACTATGCTGCCAGTCTACCTTGGCTAAGAGTTGAGGAGAGACTGACTGCATCACTTCTTATTTTTCTAAGAAATATTAATGTGTTGAAAATCCCAACTTGTTTGCATAGTCAACTTACACACAGCTCTGACACACACACTTATCTCACCAGACATGCCACCAGGGGTCTTTTCACAGTCCCCAAATCCAGAACAAATTCAAGAAAGCATACAGTATTATATAGAGCCCTAATTGCATGGAACTTCCTTCCATCTCATATTGCTCAAATAAACAGCAAACCTGGTTTTTAAAAACAGATGAAGCAACGCCTCTCCCCTATTTGACCTAGATAGTTTGTGTGTAGGCATTGATATGTAGGCTGCGTGTACCTTTACATTTTTTAAATGTAGTTCTGTCTTTGAGCTGTTCTTGCCAATTGATGTTCTGTATTATGTCATTCTGTATTGTGTTTCATGTTGTGTGTGGACCCCAGGAAGAGTAGCTGCTGCTTTTGCACCAGCTAATAGGGATCCTAATAAAATACGAAATACCAAATCTGAACAGTGCATGATGCTCACTTAGCACTTTTTCATGGTGTGAAGCCGCGTGGCCAGACGGATTACCAGGATGTGTACTCAAAGCATGCGCGGACGAACTGGCAAGTGTCTTCACTGACATTTTTAACCTCTCCCTGACCGAGTCTGTAATTGTCATGTTTGTCATTTATTATCATGTCTTGTCCCTGTGCTCCCCATGCTATTCTTTTCCCTCTGCTGGTCTTATTTGGTTCTTTCCCTCCTTCTATCCCTCTCTCTCCCCCTCCCTCTCTCACTCTCTCGCTCTCTCTTCTCTCTATCGTTCCGTTCCTGCTCCCAGCTGTTCCTATTCCCCTAATCATCATTTAGTCTTCCCACACCTGTTCCCGATCCTTTCCCCTGATTAGAGTCCCTATTTATTCCTTTGTGATCCGTTCCTGTCCCGTCGGTTCCTTGTTTTGTATTCACCATGCTGTGATTGTGTTTCGCCCTGTCCTGTCGTGTTTTTTGCCTTCATCAGATGCTGCGTGTGAGCAGGTGGCTCATCAACTAAGATGCGGCGACCTGCAGTCTGTGGCCGCTTCTCTAGTTATTCCCTTTACAGACTAGAGGATTTTTGTTATTCCCTGTTTGGATTTAAAAAACTCTGTTTCTGTTAAGTCGCTTTTATTATTCATGACAGAAGGAAACCAAGGAATGGACCCAGCGACTTCAATTACACTCGTCGAGATCCAAGGAGCCATGCTCGGCAGACACGAGCAGGAATTGTCTGCTGCTCGCCATGCCGTGGAGAACCTGGCCGCTCAGGTTTCCGACCTCTCTGGACAGTTCCAGAGTCTACGTCTCGTGCCACCTGTTACTTCCTGGCCTGCCGAGCCTCCAGAACCTAGGGTTAATAACCCACCTTGCTGGGCAGCCCACTGAGTGCCGCTCCTTTCTCACGCAGTGTGAGATTGTGTTCTCTCTCCAACCCAACACATACTCTAGAGAGAGAGCTCGGGTTGACTTACGTCATTTCCTTACTGGCCGGGCTCGAGAATGGGGCACAGCTATCTGGGAGGCAAGGGCTGATTGCTCTAACAAATTCCAGAACTTTAAAGAGGAGATGATTCGGGTTTTTGACCGTTCAGTTTTTGGTGGGGAGGCTTCTAGGGCCCTGGCTTCCTTATGCCAAGGTGCGGTCCATAAGGATTATTCCATTGAGTTTCGCACTCTTGCTGCCTCTAGTGAGTGGAACGAGCCGCGCTGCTCGCTCGTTTTCTGAGGGCCAGCAGTGGTTAAGGATGAGATTCTCTCCCGGGAGGTTCCTTCAGATGTGGACTCTTTGAGCCATCCGCATAGAACACGGGTAGATCCCACCGGGCCTGCATCACGGTGGGCAGCAACCATCTCCCTCCTCTGGCTTTGAGACAGCCCATGCAGCTGGGAGGGACCACTGGGAACGGAGGATCACCACCGCCTGTGCGTCTATTGCGGAGTTGCTGGACATTTTGTTAATTCATGTCCAGTAAAAGCCAGAGCTCATCTGTAAGCGGAGGGCTACAGGTGAGGATATAAGTCTCTCCATCAATCTACTTTGTCGGTCCAACGCTGACCGGTTTGCTACATGTAGTGCCTTGATAGACTCTGGGGCTGAGGGTTGTTTCATGGAAAGCATGAAACATGACATTCCTTTCAAGATAATGCCCATGTTCGCCTTAGATGGTAGTCATCTTCCCAGTATCAGATTTGAGACACTACCTTTAACCCTCACAGTATCTGGTAACCACAGTGAGACTATTTCTTTTTTGATTTTCCGTTCACCGTTTACACCTGTTGTTTTGGGTCACCTGCTGTATGTCATAATCCTTTATTAATTCTATAATGCATTTCTTTCTTGTCATGTGAAGTGTTTAATGTCTGCCACCCGTTTCTTCTGTCAACCTCAGGAGGAATCGATTTGACAGGAGTGGAGGCTGCAGACGGTCTTCAGGGCGCCAACTCCCTTCCTCCTCAGGCTTCATTGTAGTAGATGGCCATGGTCCCTCGGCTCCCGAACGTAAGGCTCTCGAGGATTATTTGTCCTGTGTCTCTCGGTACCATAGTGCCTTCTTCTTCCTCCGGCCGGGGCGGGGTTCTTTTTGTTAAGAAGAAGGACGGTACTCTGCCCCCTGCAACGAGGGCTGAATGACTATACTGTACTCATGTTCAGCTAGAGCTGCAGGTCAGGTAATTGTTTTCTCTGCATCAGATAGAGCATTTTAGTGTTTGGCTGATGATCAATTAGTTAATGATGTTCTGAGAGACATGCTGAACATTTTTGTTTTTGTCATCTTGATATCTGATTTTTTCTCCATCACTGAGATTCAGTGCATGATCTCTTTTAGAGAATTGTCATCTAAACAGTGCATGACTTTTCTCGGTTCCGTTATTTCTGAAGGCATTCTCCAAGCTGTCAGTGATTGGCCCGTTCCAAGGTCACAGTGCATGTTTCGCTAATTTCTATCACATCTAAACAGTGTCATGATTCTATCACATCTAAACAGTGCATGATTCTATCACATCTAAACAGTGCATGCCATTCTATCACTGTCCCAGTGGTCCAGTGCTGCCAAGCGCAAATGATGTGGGTAACCGTGAACTGCTCGCCATCCGCTTAGCCCTAGGCGAAGCAGTGGTTGGCCCAGGGGCGAGAGTTCCTTTGTCGCTTTGGACAGACCATAAGAACCTTGAGTACATCCGTTCTGCCAAACGACTTAATGCCCGTCAAGCTCGTTGGGCGTTGTTTTTCGCTCGTTTCGAGTTTGTGATTTGCAATCAGAGGGTAGCAAGAACAAAGCCTGATGCCTTATCCCGTCTGTTTAGTTCTTCTGTGGCCAGTCGAGGGGATTCTTCCTTATGGGCGTGTTGCGGGTTAAGAGTTGAGAAAGACAGAGACTGACTGTCCTAGTAACCTCCTTTTCGTTCCTGTTTTCGTCTGGCTTTCTTAAGAAAGCTGGTCATAATGTCGAGGTTGCCAAAGGAGCGTGACAACTTGCTTTGCGGACTAGTCAGACTAACGGGTAACACTCCTGCCGAGCGTCTCAGACCGCTCCCCATTCCTTCGACCATGGTCTCACATTGCCAGACATGCATTACCGGTCTGCCTTTGTCCGGGGAAGACTGTGATTCTGGTCGATAGGTTTTAAGGCGGCACATTTCATTCCCCCCAAACTTCCTTCCCAGAACAAAATCATTATTGAGAATGCATACAGTTTATTATCACAGTTTTGGAGGGAGTTCTGTCGTTTGATTGCATGGAACTTCCTTCCATCTCATATTGCCAATCAAATAAACAGCAAACCTGGTCTTTTGGGCAGAATAAAACACCGGGATGAAGTCTGGGTTACCAGCCTCCTCTGTTCTCATCCCAGCTTGCCGAGTCCAGATAGTTTGTCCAACGTTGTAGCGCACCTGGAGGAGGGTGATATGTACAGGGCACAGACGGTGAGAGCCGTAAACGCAGGATTACATTTTTAAATGTGGTTCTGCAACCTTCCTTTGACAGCTGTTCTTGCCGCGGTTCATTGATGTTCTGTCTATTATGTCATTCTGACATATTGTCCATCCTGTCTTCCATGTCTCCTGTGTTAAGCCCTTTCTTGGTCTTCCCTCCCCCTCCCGTCCTTGGAGAGCGCACCTATTTACAAGGTACATAAGATCATGGACATGCATTTCGGGCGGGGTCACCAATACCTAGTGGATTGGGAGGGTTACGGTCCTGAGGAGAGGAGTTGGGTTCCGTCTCGGGACGTGCTGGACCGTTCACTCATCGATGAAGGATGCGCCAGGAGGCGCCGGTGAACTGTCATGTTTGTCATTTATTATCATGTCTTGTCCCTGTGCTCCCCATGCTATGCTCTGCTGGTCTTATTTGGTTCTTTCCCTCCACTTTTCTCATGGTTCCTGCTCCCAGCTGTTCCTATTCCCCTAATCATCATTTAGTCTTCCCACACCTGTTCCCGATCCTTTCCCTGATTAGAGTCCCTATTTATTCCTTTGTGATCCGTTCCTGTCCCGTCGGTTCCTTGTTTTGTATTCACCATGCTGTGATTGTGTTTCGCCCTGTCCTGTCGTGTTTTTTGCCTTCATCAGATGCTGCGTGTGAGCAGGTGGCTCTATCAACTGGCCTGCGCTAAGCGACCTGCAGTCATTTTTAGTTATTCCCTCTACAGACTAGAGGATTTTTGTTATTCCCTGTTTGGATTTAAATAAACTCTGTTTCTGTTAAGTCGCTTTTGGGTCCTCTTTCACCTGCATGACAGTAATACCTACATGTTTCAAGCAGACCACCATAGTCCCTATGTCCAAGGAAGCGCTGAAGTGCTTTGAAAGGCTGGTCATGACTCACATCAACAGCATCCTCCCGGATACCCTAGACCCACTCCAATTCACATACCGCCCCAACAGATCCACAGATGATGCAATCTCAATCGCACTCCACACTGCCCTTTCCCACCTGGATAAAAGGAACACCTATGTGTGAATGCTGTTCATTGACTACAGCTCAGCGTTCAACACCGTTGTGCCCACAAATCTCATCACTAAGCTAAGGACCCTGGGACTGAACACCTCCCTCTGCAACTGGATCCTGGATCTCCTGACGGGCGGTATTAATCAAATGCCCACCGGACTATATACATTGACCCCCCCCCCCACTTCACCCCTACCTACATGTAAAAACTACCTTGACTAACCTGTACCCATGCACATAGATTTGATACCGGTCCCCTCTGTATATAGCCTTGTTACTGTTATTTTGTATTACTTTTTAATAATTTTTTGCTTTATTTTTTGGTAAATATTTTCTTAACGACTTGTAAGTAAGCATTTCACTGTAAGGTCTACACTTGTTGTATTCGGTGCATGTGACAAATAAAGTTTGATTCGATTATATACCTCAAAATAGCACTACAGTCACTACCCTCAGTCTATAATCTAACGTTTACCTTCAGCTACTCTCCCTCCTCTCCATCTCAACCTGTCAACTATCGTATCAGTGCCAAGGACACACCTTAGGATGGCCAACGAGAGAGAGAGAGAGAGAGAGAGAGAGAGAGAGAGAGAGAGAGAGAGAGAGAGAGAGAGAGAGAGAGAGAGAGAGAGAGAGAGAGAGAGAGAGAGAGGTCTGGGTTCAGACTGTTGTCTGTGTCATGGAGAAATGACAGACAAGGCACAGAGAATGGTCTGCTATGCTGTGGACATCCCCTGTCTCCATCTTCACTTTCTGACTCACTCCCCTTGAACGCTCCAGCTCTGCTGGTCCTTAGCCCGAGCCAACATGCTGTCTCTATCTGTTGTTGACTGTAAAAACAACCAGCCACAACAGATGGACACAGCTCTATTTCAGTGTGTGTGTGTGAACGTGCCTGCGTATGTGGCTGTGTGTATCCACTGATGAGAGAGGAGATGTATCCGTTCTCCCCTGAATGAGAAAACGTGTCTGTGTGCACTGGCAGCATGCGACTTCTTACTGTGTTTGCTAAAACAACAGTATCCCCACAGAGTATTTTCTTCAGGGATGATGAGTGTTGTGTGTCGGCTGAGGGTGGTC
This sequence comes from Oncorhynchus gorbuscha, assembly GCF_021184085.1. Lineage (NCBI taxonomy): Eukaryota > Metazoa > Chordata > Actinopteri > Salmoniformes > Salmonidae > Oncorhynchus > Oncorhynchus gorbuscha. The sequence continues at coordinate 38,709,491 of NC_060198.1, read as the reverse complement.
TCTCCCCAGCAGATCCCCGAGGGACACACATCCCCTGGGGCAGCAATGCGGCTGGCCTGCCGGGTTCTACTGTGTGCCATGTGGAGGCCAACTGGGCAGCAATGTGACACAACAAACCATCAAAGAGCAGATGTGGACGTGGATGATGATAACTAAGCACAGAAATATACCCTACAGAGGAGGAGAGGAGCAAGGGATGGGTGGCACAGAAAGAAGTGCTACTGTGCCTTGCAAAAATGATACAAGAAAGTCCCCTATCCAATGTAAAATGGAGATTACTTTAACGGAGCAATCACCACTAGTCTGAAGTCACAATGTACTCAAAATTTCTCTGAAAGTACACAACTCCATATTGTGAAATGTACAGTCGTTTCCCCAGGGCATAGAAACTGAATGACATGGACAAGTGACATCACACCTTGAACAAATGGTAGACAGATATGTGTGTTATGATTATTACTCTGTGTCGAGATGTATCAAATGCGCTTCCAGTAGGTTGAAAAGTATTGAAAAGATGTTCTTCATCCTCAGTAACCTCTCTAAGTGTAAACCATTAAGCAGCTTTCCCTATTGACCTTTTGTTCAAAGGCCAAGTCAATACAATCAATGGATTCAAGCAGGTCATTTGTAGAAAAGCTTATTTGAAGTAGATGTGTTTGTTTTATTAATGGCAACATGTAATGGTCATATGTCAACACGTGCTTTGCTTCAAATCTCAAGAAATCTGCTTGGACTCAATGTCACCAAGATGTGGGTCATTGTGACTAAATGTCTCCAAAGCACAACATTTTTTAAATGTATCTATATGCTACATCTCCAGGTAAACAAACTCTGATGACCTGAATATTATAAGTCAATTGACTGTTCTTTACTCTTACTTCTACCTATATGTGCGCTTAATAAATCAAGCATATCTGGCAACCACGCAGAGAGATTTCACCTGCATTGCTCTTGATGTGTGTGTGGGCAGCAGCAGCTCAGTATTTTGGCGCTGTGAGAGCTTAATGCAGTGTATGGGAGCTGGAGATGACCTGCAATAACTCACATCTCAGGCAGGGAGAGGAGGTGATAGACAGGCAGAATCATGCAGAGGATGGAGAATCAGTGTGTGAAGTAGAAGCTAAGAATGCATGCATGCAGCTGCATAGAGCAAATACTGTACAGCCCTAATATCACGTCCTGACCATAGAAAGCCTTTATTTTCTATGGTGAAGTAGGTCAGGGTGTGACTGAGGGGTGTTCTAGTTTATTATTTCTATGTGTAGTCTACTTTTTGTATTTCTATGTTGGCCTGGTATGGTTCCCAATCAGATGCAGCTGTCTATCGTTGTCTCTGATTGGGGATCATATTTAGGTAGCCTTTTCCCACTTGTTGTTTGTGGGATCTTGTTGTTTTATTGTCACGCTGCGCCTTGGTCTACCCATTTCGACGAGCGTTACACCTAAAACCCTTTCTTGTTCCTAATGTAAATGAACAAAACGTAGTAGAGTTCTTTCCCCTTGTAGTGATAACATTCAAATGTAAAAACATACCGATCATGTCCTTGTCTCCGACTGTCTATTGCCACTTCTTCGCAAGGTGTTACCACGGAGACATACATTTGACACGTAGCCTTTGTCTCATGCCGCCCACCTGTCTTGTTGAGAGTTCTCTTTGTCAATTAAATTAGATTTGGTTAGGGTATCGCTTACGGCCCACTTCTGCTTGATTGTTTCTCTGCTCTACCTCACAAAGCCCGAGTTTGAGCTCCTCTGATTCCAAGAAATGTTTACTTGCCGCAGGATAAATCAAAGCAAACGGAATCAGAAACTGAAGAGTGTTACCCTGCCTTATGCTTTCCTGGGTTCTCATGGAATTGTTATTGCTATATATTGTACATTCATGCCCATTCTATTTCTGAAGAGGTTTTGGTGTAACCCTTGGCAATCTCTCAGGTTTGGGGATGTTTGAGTTGCAATGCTGTGGTAAAGAATGAGCTCCCTGAAGTGCTTCCATTTGGAGAAGGAGGAGCAGGGTTCCAGGTAGGTCAGATGTCTCCATAATCTGGGATTATCTTTGAGGACGCCTCACTCAAATTGACTCAAAACTATATATAAGCACAGAACAATCTTGACGACTACACTCCTCTAAAAATAACCAACCCTAAATAAGCGTTGGCCCAGGCCACTTGGATTCCCCTTGGGAATATAACGAAATCCGAAGCATTGACATCAGCCACTGTACGTATATGAAGTGCCTGAAATAGCCAGGGGTCGTGAGGTCAACGATGTCACGTCATCTTTCTGTGAAAAATGATATTGTGAATGAATAAACACGATGAGATAGAAAGCTGTACTATAATACCCCAGCAGGCCTGAAGGTCTAGGGTAGCATGCTGCAGAAGCTGAAATGAAGCTGAAGCTCTTTTCAACAGAAAACTGTTCATGTTATGTAACATTTCACAGAGTAATTACACACGGACTCAGGCCGTTATCCCTAGCTCACCGTGCTGCAGGATTCTGTGTGCCACATCTTGCCCAAAACCACTTCTGAACCCTCAGTGTGAATTCTTGTCAGGGGAGCATTGGGAGGGGGATGTTGCATTGAATTAGACTCTGCATGTATTTCACAGAACAGTACTGTCAGAAACTTACATAACAAAATAAATAGAAAATGGAGGGGACCAACATTTTATGAACAATAAAAAAATGATATATCCCTTGAGTAACATGCACTTAAGCCACAGCAGTGACATTGAAAATACACGGTGGCATATCTACATTGCATGGAGCAGAGTATGGAGGGCCAACTGTGAAATGTACAAGTCTACTCTCAGCTGTACTTTAAAAGCCAGTCAAATTGACTGCATTTATCAACACTTACACTTGTATTACTGGTAATCCATCACTTTTACTTTTAACCCCCCCCCCCCCACAAAGGATAGAGCTATGCTATGGTCCAGTTGAAATGTGACTCTTCTCACAGGCTCAACTTCAAGTTGAAGTGCACTGCATATGTAAAAGTACAAAATACACAGTGCACAAGGAAGTTGGAATTAAAACAATGAAAACTTCCAGCTTGAGTAGCTTGCCACTACTGAGGAGAGGATTCTAAACCCTTCTGGGCTTGGTCTCCCATCTAGCTCCTCAGACAGGCCGAGTGAGATCTGTCATGTTTTCTTTTTCAGGCCCAGTAGTTTCACAGGAAGCCTACGCCCAGGTGGGGAGCCATGGGGAACATGACACCGCTAGTGCAGCTAAGGCGGAGGTCTAACCATCATGGCCAGAGCTAGAACAGGGTTGGTAGATCTATGAGATCAAATAAACACAACATCCTTTCGAGATGGCAAGTGCACCTCACTGATTTGTAATATGTCTACATTAGGCCACTGAAATTGATTTAAATGTATAATAGTTGCAAATAAAATCAATAATTTTGAATGGTAAATATACTTTTCATTGGCTGTGGTGGACAATAAATCATGTCAAGTGGTTCTAATCAATAGCTGCACATGATGCTAAGTCCCAAAATAGTTGGTCAATATCAAGGGCTCTGAAGGAATGTTTTAAGACCCAATGTTATCCATATCATGTATCTTAAAGGTACTTAGTGGGCCCCACCCAGTAGTCCCTTCCACAGGCCCTTAGCTACTGTACTGTGGCTTGTTTCATTTACATTTACATTTCAGTCCCATCCACAGGCCCTTAGCTACTGTACTGTGGCTCGTTTCAGTCCCTTCCACAGGCCTTAGCTACTGTACTGTGGCTCGTTTCAGTCCCTTCCACAGGCCTTAGCTACTGTACTGTGGCTCGTTTCAGTCCCTTCCACAGGCCTTAGCTACTGTACTGTGGCTCGTTTCAGTCCCTTCCACAGGCCTTAGCTACTGTACTGTGGCTCGTTTCAGTCCCTTCCACAGGCCTTAGCTACTGTACTCGTTTCAGTCCCTTCCACAGGCCTTAGCTACTGTACTGTGACTCGTTTCAGTCCCTTCCACAGGCCTTAGCTACTGTACTGTGACTCGTTTCAGTCCCTTCCACAGGCCTTAGCTACTGTACTGTGACTCGTTTCAGTCCCTTCCACAGGCCAGTCCCTTCCACAGGCCTTAGCTACTGTACTGTGGTTTCAGTCCCTTCAGTCCCTTCCACAGGCCTTAGCTACTGTACTGTGACTCGTTTCAGTCCCTTCCACAGGCCTTAACTACTGTACTGTGACTCGTTTCAGTCCCTTACACAGGCCTTTAGCTACTGTACTGTGGCTCGTTTCAGTCCCTTCCACAGGCCCTTAGCTACTGTACTGTGGCTCGTTTCAGTCCCTTGTACTGTGGTCCCTTCCACAGGCCTTTACTGTACTGTCCCTTCCACAGGCCTTAGCTACTGTACTGTGGCTCGTTTCAGTCCCTTCCACAGGCCTTAGCTAGTCCCTCCACAGGCCTTAGCTGTGTGCTCAGTCCCTTCCACAGGCCTTCTACTGTCCCTTCCCTTACACAGGCCCTACTGTAGGCCTTAGTCCCTTCCACAGGCCTTAGCTACTGTACTGTGGCTCGTTTCAGTCCCTTCCACAGGCCTTAGCTACTGTACTGGCTCGTTTCAGTCCCTTGACTCGTTTCAGTCCCACAGGCCTTTAGCTACTGTGTACTGTCCCTTCCACAGGCCTTAGCTACTGTACTGTGGCTCGTTTCAGTCCCTTCCACAGGCCTTAGCTACTGTACTGTGACTGTTTCAGTCCCTTCCACAGGCCTTAGCTACTGGCTCGTTTCAGTCCCTTCCACAGGCCTTAGCTACTGTACGTTTCAGTCCCTTCCACAGGCCTCCCTTAACTGCTGTACTGTTCTTTAACTGCTGTACTGTTGTTCTTTTTCCATCCAGCCCCTGAATTCTTATTCATATGACTTCCACGGCTAAGTGGGACAATATTCTTGAAAAACCATAGTCTCCTCTCTGTCGGTACAATTCAAATTAAGCTGTGGGATTCATTTTGCACATTTCAACCAGTTGAATCTTCAATTCTATATTTTGGTTGTGGGGGAGTGAGGGGGAAAGGTCCAGGGTAGTGTGTTTGGATATACTGATCATACAACCCTAAAAATGGCTGCAGGCAAAGTAAGGTTCTCACATACAGTATTTGTGATCTATGTACTCCCACTCTGGTAGGCTGTGTAGAATGGTGCAGTTTTAGTCGGAACTACTCTATCTGAGGAATAAATCCATCTCAACCACCACTACCACTACCACCCACAACAAGCCATGACTGAAATATGGCCTGAATTGACTCTTTAAAAAAAAAAGCAACTTAGCCAATAAAACGATATATTTATATCAAGTTGTTAGACTCAGCTCCTCTGTTGAGGTGAACTGATGTTGTTTACTCACTCCAGGGTCACTCCAGGGTTTTTCTTTATTTTTTACTATTGTCTACATTGTTAGAAGAAATACAATGAGTGTAGAGGGGTGTTGTAGACCATAGGTTAAATGTTTGTAGGGCATAATAGAGATAAAATAAATGTTTGTCTAATTCAATTACTCTGTGGCCAATAGTAGGTCTATAGGTCTAAGGTTAAGAAATGTACAGTTGGCACACCTGTTATAAGCCTACTCCTTTTAGTAGCCTAGCGGTTAGCACGTTGGGCCAGTAACTGAAAGGTCACTGGTTTGAATATCTGAGCTGACAAGGTGAAAAATCTGTCGCTGTGCTCTTGAGCAAGGCACTTACCCTAATTTACTCCAGGGGTGCCACCCTACTATGGGTGACCCTGTAAAACAACACATTTTACTACAACTATGCGGTGTGTGTGTGACAAATTATTAGAGTTGAATAGTTACCAGTTTGGTGGAAACGAGCTTTAAATGATCTATTGAATGTACAGGAGCGAGAGAGCTATGATGGGGGCTTGATCCATATCCTATTACAGAGCTGAGCACCTAATAACACAGGCCTCTGTGTATATGTCCAACGAAGCTCACTACACCACATTGCAGTAGGCCTAAATTACAATATTCCCCCTCTTTAAAGAAGGGTTGTATTTAATTGTAATTTTATTTATCCATTATTTTACCAGGTAAGTTGACTGAGAACTTGTTCTCATTTGCAGCAACGACCTGGGGAATAGTTACAGGGGAGAGGAGGGGGATGAATGAGCCAATTGTAAACTGGGGATTATTAGGTGACCGTGATGGTTTGAGGGCCAGATTGGGAATTTAGCCAGGACACCGGCTGTCCTCACACTCAAAGCTTCACATGCTTACAAGGCCCTGAGAGAACACCACAATGAGCCCAGTGCTGCCACCAGTGTTTCATTTATTTGATTTCACCTTTATTTAACCAGGTGGCCAGTTGAGAACAAATTCTCATTTACAACTGCGACCTGGCCAAGATAAAGCAAAGCAGTGCGACACAAACAACAACACAGAGTTACACATGGAATGAACAAACATACAGTACATAACAGAATAGTGTAGCCTAACTGGGAGAGAAAGAACTGTATGGGGGGGCTCAATCTATGGATCTAGCACTACATACCAAGGCTAATGGATGTGGGTAGTACAACGATTTTGTACGCCATGTCGGAGTAATCTGTCAATTAACATGATTGCCATATATATTTTCAAGGAGAAAGGGGCTGAGAAAAAAATGATAGGGAAAAAACGTGAAACAAAAAAGTTCCCAATTCAGCAGTGGTCAGTCCCTCCTTCTCATTCGCAGAGTCGGTATTCAAGTATTTGCCAGGTTTGACGTCATGTACATAGGTGTCCACAAATGGATTGTGAACCATCTTGAGCTTCACATCCAGTTAGTTCTCTGCCTTCTCGAACTAGCGTCGTTGGACGAAACCCGTAATTGTTATTTTCTGCGCGGATATCAATTTCTCGGTCTGAACTACAGGTTGGGTCAAGCATTGACGTTTGGTGTTTGTTTAACATATTTTCAAACGCGGGTCTTCTTTTGGAATAACAGCAATTGTACGCTATACTATCGTCCTCCAGACCAATGGAGAAAATGGCCAGACCTGTTCCTTTAAACTCATCTTTCCAAACTCCAACTAATGGCGTACTGAAATCCCTGTTGGAGAATCCAATGAAGCTGCCATTTCATCATGAAGGTAAACAACACGCAGACATCAAATAATTTGTTACGTGGTAGTTTACATTCATTTGTGAGACGATTGTTTTGTCGTTCTCGCTTTCAAGCATGATCTGTCAGTGTTGCAGCGCGTGAGCAAACAAGATTACAATACAGAAAAAAAAACTACGTCTCGGATGGCTACAATATTTCAGTAGCCCGGTGTTTCTCACCTTTGTTTACTAAGAATTGGCGTTGATTCAAGTGTAAATTAAAGGGACAATCACCGTTGCTACATCCATTGTTGGACTTATCCATTCATTGATTCTTGAAGAGTAGAATTTATAAATGCCTCATGAGCTTAGTTCAACTGTCATACCAGAACCCCAAATATAAGATTGTTTTAATCAAATGTTTGTAAACAAACACTATATAGCCCTAACATGGTTAAAACTATAATTTTGATATCATGGATGGTAATCAATCCTTGTATCCATAACTCAAACTCTTAATGTCTATGCATTTCGGTGGTTACATTTCTCTAGCCCCATCCCTTAGCTTTTTACCGAACCAGTGTCGGGGATTCGCTTTGTTATTGTTTATACTGCTGATTTCCGCATTAAGTGTAATGTATTAGTACTACTACATCTAGCCAGATCGGGAAGGAGTACAGTATGATCCATGATGGTTGCAATTTGTCATTAAATGTCAAAAATACATTCCTGGTATGACAGCTTCGGACTGATAAGGATACAGTGTAGCAACTATCACTTTTAATTCGTGTGATTTACGACAGAACACGTCCCACTGTAAGTTTTGGCATACAGTACTTATTATTATTTGGAGTGCTATTTTTCGTACACCGTTTAAGCTATAAACATCATTCAAACGTTTAAAAAGTGCAGTGGTCAGAACCAGTGTGCTTGAATACAACTTTTGGATGCACTTTATAAACTATAAGGCTTTTTGCCCTTCGTTTTGTCTTCCATCTACTCTAAAGGGATTTCAACATTCTAAAGGTCCCATTGTGACATCATTCCATCCAACATTCTATGCACTGTGAACAATAACTTGTGACAACAATCAGCTACATAGACACTTTGCCAACAAGTTAGACAAAAAGTTAGGGCGTGTATGGCATCTTCCTCTACTTCTGCTATTGAAATCTGAAATTGTAACAAAAATATATTGTTGCGATAAAACGGTACAGCTCTTTTAGTAACCGCATCAACTGCATTTTCTGAAGAAAAAAAAATGTTTTTTTTTGCCGAACTCCCCAGCTCTTTAGACAAAAAAACTTCGAGGGTATGAGATCTTGGTCTACTTCTCTGCTATTCAAACGCGTGTTTCACGATACACCGAAACTTCAGAACTTTTTCTATACTAGAACCTGAAAAACGGTTGGGTACCAGCAGTTTTGTTATATTTGGTACTTCTGTCATGTCGTCTACGGATTGAGGTAGGACCAAGTCTGTCTATCAGCGTAGCCGATGTCCCCTTATAGCGCGAGAGCACCGTGCCTGCTCCACTTACTCATTGCTAGCCCAAGCCTGTCAGGAGGAACCACTGGGAGTCAGAGCTGCATCACCACTTATGCTGCACATAAATTAACACACTTGAATAATGAAAAACAGCATGTGGAAATGTTGAAACTGTTAATAAATGTTTTCAAAGTGTGTGTATGTGTGAATATACGTCATGGGTCTTAAAGAGAACGTGCATACTTTAAAATAAGTCCCAAATGGAAACAGATTGGTTTTCATCTGTATTCAGCCGAGACAAGGTCAATAACTCAATGCATGGACACACTCCTATTGAATATGCATTCACTTGTATTGTAAATAGACCTAGGCTACATCTTGATTTACCCAGTTTATTAATAGACTAGAGATTTACCATTCCAATAAACGATGACCATAATGTTATGAAGTTTGATTGGTAAAAAAAATTGGTAAAAAAAAAGTGACATTTATTTTTTAATTAATTAATGCATACATTAAAACATTTTTACAAATGTAATGATAATGGACGCAAAATATCCATCTGTATCAATTACCAATCTGTGACTTTGGCTAATACCCTTTATTTTTTTTCAATTGTTATCATTTTTGGTATCGTGATACTAAACCTGGTATCGAAGTCAAAACTCTGGTGTCGTGACAACACATTCAAATCTGTAATCAGAACAGAATGATCTTCTTCTGATCAAAAGTGACAGCTGTTTTAGTAATGGTTATCCACTGCATTCGTTGAGCTAACTTCCCGCTGTTGAATCAACTGTCAAATAAGTTTCAGAAATATACCATTTCTAGCACTGGGTGAGCACATTTCTACCATGAGACAGTAAGTAAACATTTAGACTTTTGACACATCAGCTAGTTGGACCACTTTCCCAACAACTTAGGCAAAAACTTAGAGGATATGGCATCTTGGTCTACTTCTCTGCTATATAAATCAGAACAGAAATATCTTCTACCAATCAAACAACCACTGTTTTATCAACTACATTCTATCTAACATTTTAAAAGAACTGACATTTTGACAACTTTCCCAACAACTTTGACAAAAATCTTAACACTACTACAAAAATACATTTAAAGGGTAAAAACAAGTCCAACAGTAGTACATTGTGGGAAGTTTGTAATCTACTGTAAATACACTATAGTTAGTATTCCAAAGACTAGCCAGTCTAGAAACCATTTAGTACTTATTTGTCAACAACTTGATAGGGAATATTATTAATATATTAATATATATAGATTTGAAAAACTCTTTAAAACTTCTGGAAATAGGTTGAAGAGAAATTAAAATATATTTCCTGAGACTGGGGGTGTTTACTTTAGTTTGGTTATTTATCTATTTGCATCAAGTATATAAACATTCAAATACGGCTCAAGTAGACATTTATTTATTTTTTAAAAATTAAAACTTAGCCTTTTATTGGCTTAGCCGTTTTGACATTGTAAAGGCATTGTTTGGCTGTTTTGGTCTAACAGTGATATGACTCTCTCCAAATATTTGCAGGTTTTGGAAAAGAGAAGAATGCGAAAGAGAAAAAGTTGGATGAGGAAGGCGGTGCCAATACTCCACAGTCGGCCTTCCTAGGGCCGACCCTGTGGGACAAGACCTTGCCATATGATGAGGACAACTTTCAGCTGGAGTACATGGACCTGGAAGAGTTTCTGTCAGAGAATGGCATCCCCGCAAACTCTGCTCAGAATAACCAAAATCAGCCACAGCAGTCCCGGCAGCCCACTATCCAGCAGGTTTCCCCAGCACCCCCCATACCCTCTGTGGTCGACCTCAGCAGCCACGCCACTACCTCCGTTCATACAGCCATGGTCTCCCAGAACTGTCTCCAGAGCCCCCCAGCCAGAGCAGGTAAAAGACCATATCACTCACAACACACAGCACAGGAACACTCTCAAACGAGGGCTAACATCTGCAAGGTCAACTAAACGCACACGCGCACACACACAACCCACCTACAGCTCTCAAATTAGGGCAAATCTCTATGGTCAAAGCCTTAGTTGTTGCGCTTTGTAATAATATGCCCCTGACGCTGTTTATCCACCTGGTGTACTCAGCACGCATATCATAACCAGGTTGTCTTCTCAACACTGAACTTTCTCCTTTACTGTATACCCCATTCCACTCTGACCAAAAGCACACATAGAGGTTTCTCAGTATTTAGGCTACTTCAGGGGCTTTGAGAATGCTAGGACATTTCTTCTACAATTCTGGCCCTGGACTTTGGAGCTTGAGTGGCATTGTGCCAAGTACTAGAAAGTTAAACTGGAGGGACAGTAGTTGTACAACTTGGGTGGGTTGTAGTTTTGATCCCTCAACTGTGTAGTTTTTGTCAACAAACATTCACAGTTTACTACATACCTGATGCAATTCCAATATTGATTTAGATTTGGCTCATTTTGTTGCTTGGCACGCGATGCTCTATTTCGCTTTGTTTGCCTAAGGTGAATCCTGACGTATCTGTTGCTGCCTACTGAAGAGACAACCAGAACCAAGTAAAACGTTCCTCCTTAATGAAACACACATTCCTGGTACCCAGTTATTTAGAGGTATGAGGATAAACATACCTTTATTTACAGGCATCAACAAGGCAAACATCTTCCCCAAGGCTAGTTGTCATGGTTTCAGCCTCTTGAAAGTGGGGGAGTGAATAAAGAGGGTCAGTGTAATTGGTGTGTTTGTTGGAGCAGGCAGATGTAATCTGGTTTGTGCTAGCCAATTCTTTGTTGCTAAAAAATGGACATCCTATCTGAATCTTCTCGTCGAGGGGAAAACAGTGATTCTATTGCCTGTAATTGTTTTAGTTTGAAACTAGTTAATTAATGATGAGGATGGTAGTTGTCTTTATGACCCTATTTTATTTAACACCTTATTTACATATACTTGATTATCACATCAGTTATAAGTATGTTATATGTTCAACAGGAATATTTCTGTGTGCCCATTGGTTTGTGTTATATAGTAACTTTGCTATGTATTTTGGTTGGTGTGTGTGATATCTTCTCATTAACATTGTTGGTAGAGCACAGTGTGTCAAAAACAATCCTTATAATCACTTCCACACTGTATGGAAACCTGCCTTTTTATAATGTTCCAGTGTATAACAGAAGCTCATGTTTACCATGTCTCTGCTCGGTGGGACCTATATTATTTGTCCCATACTTCTTGAGGTTTTATGGATATGAGTTGACATCATTATCAGTAAACATCCTCAGATTAAATAGAAGTTGAACTCTCACACAAAACACATTCTGCTGCCTTTTTATTCCAATAGACCTATGTATGTCCAAAGGTTTTTCATCTTAGTCATTAATGATCTACCATGTCCAGACGTGAACAGTGATGGGGATCTAGTGAAACTGGCCTGTGTAGTGGACTTGAATTCATATGAGTTACCACTTAAATGGTAGTGCTGGGAATTACCAGGGCTCCTCAGGATACGATATTATCGCGATACTTAGGTGCCAATACGATATTTATTGCGATTCTATATGTATTCTGATTTGATACGGTGATGTCTGTGATTCGATGTTCATGACATGTTGCTCACTATGTCTGCTGCAGGGGGACACGAGAGACCTATGATAAAAATGAGTTTTGATCCGTCATGGAAACAAATGTGCTGAAAACATGTTGGCTCACCATTTAATAGAAGATTGAGGCCAAAGCTATAGAAGGAGAAATACCAACGTTTTGGCACAGGTACAGCCGACTAGCGCCAGCTAACGTCAACTACCTAGCAGAAAATATACAAATGGATTGTTGTTGAGAATTGATACTTGGAGTCATAAAATGTATATGTTGTCATAAATAGTATTAATATTACGATACTCTACTGTATCAATCCCCCCCCCCCCCACTATTACTCTGATCCACCCAGCATGCTTTTACTGTGATTTGCAATCACATTTGAAGGAATTGCAAATGCCCTAAATTCCCATCCATTCCAAAAATAGCCTCACAATTGCCATGGACAAAACATTCACAACTTCTTCTGATGTATGACATTCTGTTTGACATATTTTAAGATGATTTAGCCTGTCCCTTGAAAGTATTCGCAGACAGAAGTGTAATAGTTTGTTTCTAATGATGACATTATTACTCATGCCAAACACAGCCAAATGTATGTCCTTCGTCAGTGTATGTACAGTGACCACAATGTTCCTCTCAGTATTTATTTCCTCACTGTCATGGCATGAGCATCTCCTCCTCCTTTTTAATTGTCCCTCACCAGACAGATCCCAGTCAGAGCCATAGCAGAGGCACATGTTGAACCCTGATGAGATCACATGGTCAAGGCTATACTGCTATCACTTACACCTCCAGCCTAGCCCGCCCCACCAACCTCCCAATTCCATATTGCATGCAAGCACAATGCAGCCTGAGATAGCTTTGTTATCACAGCAGATATCCAGTGGAGTTAGCGATGGGCGGGTCCCACTGCTGGTTCAATAAGGGGCACACATTGTATTATTGGCAGGGGCCAAAAGGGAAGTGGAACGTAGACGAGGTCAAAGGTTAGGTCTAAACTTGTGTGCCATGGAAGTGACTGTCTGATAAGGTGTGTGGTACCTATGGAAATCCTCTCTCTATAGTAAACAGATAAAGGGGAGGTGTGGTTAGTTCTGTTGACTCCATGTTGTTTAGCATCACATTCATATACAGTAAACACTTAACACAATAATAGGAATCCCCGACTAGCTCACACTTCATTTTGAAGATTGGTTGGAAAGGGGACAGACTCGATGTTGTCATTCCTTAGGGGTCAAGCTTAACATGTTAATGAAAATCAAACCAGTTTTAAGAGGGTTTGAGTTTCTTTCCTGACTGTCCAGCAGTCAGAGGAAGAACATGCAAGTGAGAGTCAGGTCAGAGCCATCTTAGCCCTCCATCCCATCTGCACTGGTTCTACTACCCACCCACACAATGCAAATCTGAGCATTTACCTACAGGAGAAGGAACAAGACACAGAGCTCTTACCTTCTATCTATGTTTGGTGGACGTTTGACACATGTTGTCAGACGGGTGTGTGTTGTCTCTTCCTATTGGAGGTTCATAGAGGAGAGGTCACAGCCAAATACTATAGGGCACTATCAGCCAGGCTTTTCACCAGGCCACTCTTAGCCAGTAAAGCATGTCACTGTATTTTTACTCCAGTAATCTGGTCAGAATTAATGGTTAAAGTGATAAGATGTTTGGGCCACAGTGCTTGTTATTTATACAGGTGATATACTTTTGACAGATTGTTTTGGACAGCGTCTGATTTAGCCCTTGTAAGTAGCTTGGCACTAAGCTGACAGTGTTAAGTCAGTGGCCTGTCTTTGTTGGGGACGAACATGCAGCCAACGTGTTTGTTGACAATTCACTAAAATGAGGCATTGATTTTGGACCCCTGCTGAAGTACCACTTTGGATGGCCAGCCATTTTAGCTTAATGTGTCGGTGACTACTGATGCAGTGATTCACTGGTAACGCTAGAGTGTAGTTGTCACGCTTGTGTGTATACATTTTAGTAATTTAGCAGAAGCTCATCTCCAGAGCGACTTATAGTAGTGAGGGCATACATATTCATCCATATTTGTTTTCTCTTCTGAAAGGGTTGGAGTAGCTGTCTTACTTCCTTCTGCATAACGCACAAGCAGGTCAGACCTGTATGTTGGCCTCTGCTTGAATCTCAACCAGGACTGGCTGGAGCTATAAATGCTGCTGTGACCAAAGGTCAGAAGGCTTAAGGCCGTAGCCAGCTTAAAGCACAGAGGAGCTGGGTCATGACGTAGGAAGTGACCTAAAATGTCGGCCTTTGAATTCTGTTTGAGTGAAGTGTTTTCACCGTCCGCGGGAAGAATTTGTATTTCTTTCATTCCTCATTAAGTTTTCAAACCAACTACAAACGACTACAGTCCTTCGATTGTGAGTCATTGTAATTGTCAAGCTGTTTAAGTGGATGAATCTCAAGTAAATACACTGACATTGGGCTCTATTAGCTTACTGTCATAAGATGCTCACCGCCAGACACCAATCAAATTACAGCTGATTTGATGAAGCCATCCAATGAAGTTGTTCAGTTCTGCTTGCTAATCCACTGAATGATGAAGGGTAGAATGTGAAACCGGGTCAACTGCTGACCTGCTGCTCTGTGCAATAGAAATCTATTAGGTGTTACGTAACATCCACAGAGAGATTGCAGAGGCACATGCTGAGGAGGAGGTTGCCTTCAGTCAATTTACAGACAAAATGTTGTCTGCCTGAGCTCAGCTGACTAGAGGCACTGATAACAGGGTTCCCAGAAAAGCTTAAATAACATATCTTCTGTGTTTGTGAGAGTGTCTGTCTGTCTGTGTGTCGGTAAATCTGTGTGTTTGTGTTCTCTGTGCTCCACCTGTTGGTTAAAAGGTGCAACCACAGTTGTTTTGCTTCCCTGTGGGCAAGGCCAGTTGTAGAATTATTTAGCTGAAATAGTCATTGACTTGATGAGCATGTATAGAATAAGATGGACATAAGAATAGAGTCCATCTTCACTTGCAAGGCTGGTATTGATTTTTGAGCAGGGGTTGTCAAACAAATTTTTCCCCGGGGGCCGCATACGGTCGTCAACAAGGCCCCGGGGCCACATACGGTCGTCAACGAGGTCCCGAGGGCCGCACAAAAAATTGTTCACATTTCCTTGCTGTCAAAATGAGCAAAAAATAGTCTTGTAGTTTTCTGAATTTCCGATGCTCCCTGACTGTCTAGCTTTCATTTTAGGTGATTATTAGCGAGCTGGACACAGTCAAGAAACTACATGAATGTAGGTCCATTATCATTTCTACACATTTTCAATTTGGTTTTAGACATTTTAAAGTGTATGCATGCATACACTACCAGTCAAGTTTGGACACACCTACTCCTTCCAGGGTTTGTCTTTATTTTTACTATTGTTCTACATTGTAGAACAATAGTGAAGATATCAACTATGAAATAACAAACGGAATCATGTAGTAACCAAAAAGTGTTAAACAAATCCTAAATATATTTGAGATTCTTCGAAGTAGCCACCCTCTGCCTTGATGAAAGCTTTGCACACACTTGGCATTCTCTCAACCAGCTTCCCCTGGAATGCTTTTCCAACAGTCTTGAAGAAGTTCTCACATATGTTGAACACTTGTTGGCTGCTTTTCCTTCACTCTGTAGTCCAACTCATCCCAAACCATCTCAATTTGGGTTGAATTAAGATGATTTGTGGAGGCCAGTTCATCTGACGCAGCATTCCATCACTCTCCTTCTTGGTCAAATAGCCCTTACACAGCAAGGAGGTGTCATTGTCCTGTTGAAAAACAAATGAGAGATTTAAAAAAAAAACTCAAACCACCCGTAGGCCGCATTGAACCGGGCTGGCTGTATGTTTAACACCCCTGTTCTAGAGGATCAGCTTTGTAAAGCACAACCATATTAAAGAAGAGAATGGCAGAATACTATGATGTAAATAGACACACGTGTGTTAGTTTCCCCTAAGTGCCCTCCTAGGGACTTTTTAAAGGGGGCTTTCTAGAGAACTCAAAAGTACCCCTGGCATGGGGTAGTAGTATGGGGTACTAATGACTGACACATTTGTCATAGCTTTTTATATTACATTTAATGGCAGATTCTAGAACCTTCATTTTAAGGAAACTAGTTGAGGTCTAATAAGGCCTAATTTCAAACCATTACTTTCTCAAGGACCATTGCACCTCAAAGCCTGCTCTTTCAGAGAGTACAGTCTCTTCTAAACAGTGCCCAGATGTAATTCAGCAGACCCTCTAACCTGTTTTCCTTTGCCTTTCTCCTGCAGTGCTGCCCTCAGCTGCCAGGAACACCCCCAGCCCCATCGATCCAGAGTCTATTCAAGTTCCAGTGGGCTACGAGCCCGACCCTGCAGACCTGGCTCTGTCCAGCGTACCCGGACAGGAGATGTTTGACCCCCGGAAACGCAAGTTCGCCCCAGAGGAGCTCAAACCACAGCCCATGATCAAAAAGGCACGCAAGATCTTCATCCCCGAAGATCTCAAGGTAACCTACCTGGAGCCTACTTATGTGGAAGGTTGGCCACTTGTTTGGCCAAAAACTTTAAGCACCATGTTTTCTTATGTTATGTAAGCAGCAAGTGGACTTATTCCACCTAAATAACCAGAATTATTTTAAACCACAATATAAGGAGGAGCGTTGGCGCAAACCCAAACCGGCAGCTTTTTCAGTATTGATAGGGAGGAGGTAAACTTGGCCAGGATTTAGATTGACAGGTTTAGCCGTGGTCATTCACCCTTAACCCGGGTCATACGATGTTGTTGGAGGAGGAGTATCACATGTACTATTTTGTTTGTTGAGGTAAGATGGCTTCCTGCAGGGTGCAAAGGAGGTTAAATGTGTCAGGCAGTTTTAAACAACATTATGGAAATGTAATAAGTGAAAATGAGATGCGAGATGACATAAATAATAGGTCACATTTGGAATATGGTTTATTACTCAGGTGAATCACTTATAATTTTACAATACCACAGGTAGTGTGAAAAAAAATATGAATCACAACAGTGTGTTTCACCTCACTTTCCAGGATGACAAGTACTGGGCCAGACGCAGAAAGAACAACGTAGCAGCCAAAAGGTCACGAGATGCCAGGCGCCTGAAGGAGAACCAAATTGCCATCCGGGCTGGCTTCCTAGAGAAGGAGAACGGTGCACTTCGCTCAGAGGTGGCCGACTTGAGGAAGGAACTGGGTCGCACCAAGAACATTGTGGCCAAATACGAGGCTCGGCATGGGCCCCTGTGAACCTCCCCAAACCAACGTCCACACCCTTCCCTCTCACCCCCTGACCCAAGAGTTTAAAGGACAATGTGCCTCCCTTTTGGTGGCACTGGGCCCCCACACACACACCAACACCTCACCCCTGTACATGATAATCCTATAGGATTCTATCATTTTGAATTCTGTCACTGGCATCCGTTTGTTTGTTCCTTTTGTTTTCTCACTCCTCCTTCATGTACAAACATGTATGTATGTATGTATGTATGTATGTATGTATGTATGTATGTATGTATGTATGTATGTATGTATGTATGTATGTATGTATGTATGTATGTATGTATGTATGTATGTATGTATGTATGTATGTATGTATGTATGTATGTATGTATACACACTTTCCTCTTTCAAGTACCACAAGGCACTTTGAGTGTTAATGAGCCAACAACCTACTCTCCGGATTCCTACCCTGTCCCCTCTTTCCTCTGTTCATTTTGTAAATGATGCCATGCTGTTTGTTTTCCCCCTTTCTCACCTGTTTTATACGTGTGATCAGGACTGAGAGCTGTTGTAATGTATCTCCCTCCCCATCCTTATGTTCTTCCAGTGCTGTTTTCAGAGGGATTCTCCTCCTACCTAAGACCCTGTTCCTGTCTGTTGTTATGTCCTGTACCTTCCTGTAGCATCCTTTCTCAAACGGTTTGTACCGTACATTCGTATTGCAATTTGTTTTGTTATTGTACGTCCGTGAATATTATACATTTTCGTGTCCATTTTTGTTCTATTGCGGCGCTGTAACATCAGTTCATCACATCAGGACTATAAGCTACTCTTGTGATTTTAATATTTTCTTTGTTAGCACTTAACCTCTCTCTCAAACCTCAGTATAACTGTACAGTTGAAAAGAAAAACCAGCGATTCTTTTCTATCACACATTGAGCAATAATCTTTTACAAATCTACATTAATTCATGCTACCAAGTTTTTCCTCCCACACTGATTTCCCCAATCAGAGCACCTCTTGGTCTCCATTAGAACCCACAACCCACTTGTCTCGCGTTGCACGGCACGGTCATTTTCTGTTGGGAGTTGCGCTAGCTAGCATGGTGATGGTGGCCAGATTTCCCACCCTGTGCTCAGTGGTCTCTCTGCTGCAGCCTGTTCCACAACTCCGCTAACCCTCTCTGCACCAATCTTCTAACATGTGTCACAATCTGCCCTGGTGCAATGTTCCTCAGTCTAATCTGCCTGATATTTATGTATCTTTTCTGTTAAGGACAGATTCATTTTTTTGGAATATTGAATTGTTATTATTATGACTTCTATTTGTGTCGTTGATATTGTTGTTCTTATTATTATCATCTCATCGTTTTTATTTGAATATTTCAGCATGATTTCTCAGAACACAAACCTCAAGCTAATCGCAAAGTGGTTGAATTATTTCCTTTTTATTTAGCATGATTAACAAGAGTGGTTCTTTTAATAATCAATAGAGATATCTGTATTTTTGTAGATATGCGTTTGCCTTCCTCTGTAAGATGGCTGTATGAATGTAAAAGATGTTGGGGGAAAAAAGTAGAATGGTGTTGTCCAGTACTGTGGTTATCCCAAACAATTAGTTTACTACAAACCAAAAGATTCAGTACAGAGATGATACATTGGTTATAAGAGATGTTTATATAAAGCTATTCTATATGGGGTTTTTTGTACAGTATTTTTCCTATACATTACTGGCTATGTATTTTAAAGGCACAGAATCCAGAAATATTATTATTATTATATTAAAGAATACAAATACATTACTCAAAGAACCAATATAGTAGTGTTTTGATATCTTAACCATAATAATGTGGTAGTTTTACAGAGATTCCTCCAAATCCAGCTGCAGTAACGGATCGTGTTGGGCATTATTCAAAGACACTCCTGTATCCTGGTTATATACTATAGATTTAGCCATCAGTAACCTTTAGTTCCTTGTGTCATGGAATCGTAGTGCTTTAAGCTCGAGTCTCGCCAACGTTCACATGAAATAAAGTTGTGAGTATGGAGGACGGAATGTATGAAATGATCTTTAATGGGTTTCTGTAGAGACTCACTATTGCAAAGGAGATGCCAACACTTGTTTGCTATTGATTGTCCCCGATGTCACCACTAGGTGTCTCAATTAGACTCCTGTTATGGGTCCCTTCAGTCAGAGATGACCAAAATATGTCACCGGAGTCCTTTGATAGTAAAACTGAAAAGTTTTACCTTTAGTCATATTCTGATATAAACTAATATGACTAATATTTGGAGCCATCTCTATGCTCACTAGTTAGAACGATGTTACAATGAAGGGGAGGACAATTTCAGGTTACTGTAGCTGCTGTTTGTCTGCTTGTTAGACCTTCGCAGTTCTAGTAAGCCCACTGCCTGAGTGATATTACTCTCAATGACACTGCATAGCTTACTGAAATCTCTCAAATTCTGCTATAATACTTTCACAGTTGACCAAATACAGTGTAGTGTTCCTTACCTGTTGCAGATCATGGTCCAGCCAAGGTGAGAGTAGAGCTATGTTTTGGCTGTAGAGAAATGGCTGAAGACGGTTTTCCTTATTCACATTTCTATAGCCCATCTGTACAGATATGGGTTTTGTTATCTGTGTGTCCATGCTATTCTGTACCATGGCCGTACCATATGAAAGAATAGGATAAAGCCATTACCAGTCCACACATTGCCCACATACCTCCCTGTAGAGTGACTTCACTACCTCACCCATGAATGGAAAAAAGTAACCATAATTCTGAGTCTATTCCAGTGCCTTGAATACACTGGCTGTTCCTCAGTCTCTCAGCGACGTATTGTCATTATCACCACTTGAATAGGTTCAGATCTAATGCAGCAAATGTTCTATATATTTACAATTTTCTTTCTACTTATTTAAAACACAATTAACTAATTACCATTGTATTAATGGCAACACCAATGGACTGTTTCACAGAGGGTACATAGATACACAATGAAAGGAGTATTCTGTCTTGTCTGTCATGGAATGAATGCATAACATATGATATTCAGTCCTTGGCCTCCCGATCTGTAATTCATAGTGTCTAATAAAGTATTTTCTGTTTCTTTTGATGAGTGTCACACTTGTTATTTCTGCTAGTGTCAAACATTTTCAAACGGTTTACTATATACACTGAGTCTATTAAAGTACTTAAGCAATAAGGCCTGAGGCGGTGTTGTGTCGTGCTTAAGAACAGACCTTAGCTGTAGTATATTGGCCATGTACCACAAGCCCCAGAGGTGCCTTATTATAAACTGGTTACCAACATAATTAGACCAGTAAATAGTAATTTTTAGTCATACCCATGGTATACCATGGCATTCAGCCAATCAGCATTCAGGGATCGAACACCTGCTCTTTCCATGACATAGACTGACCAGGTGAATGCTATGAGCTCTTATTTGTCACTTTTTAAAATCCACTTCAATCAGTGTAGATGGAGAGGCGACAGGTTAGATAAGGATGTTTAAGCCTTGAGACAATAGACATGGATTGTGTATCTTGTGCTGTTCAGAGGGTGAATGGGCAAGACAAAGGATTTAAGGTCCTTTGAAGGAGGTATGGTAGTCGGTGCCGGGCGCAACGTTTTTGGATTTTTCACGCTCAACAGTTTGCTGTGTGTTTCAAGAATGGTCCACCACCCAAAGGACATCCAACCAACTGGACAACTGTGGGAAGCTTTGGTGTCAACATGGCCCAGCATCCCTGTGGAAAGCTTTGGTGTCAACATGGGCCAACATCCCTGTGGAAAGCTTTGGTGTCAACATGGGCCAACATCCCTGTGGAAAGCTTTGGTGTCAACATGGGCCAACATCCCTGTGGGAAGCTTTGGTGTCAACATGGGCCAACATCCCTGTGGAAAGCTTTGGTGTCAACATGGGCCAACATCCCTGTGGAAAGCTTTGGTGTCAACATGGGCCAACATCCCTATTGAAAGCTTTGGTGTCAACATGGGCCAACATCCCTGTGGAAAGCTTTGGTGTCAACATGGGCCAACATCCCTGTGGGAAGCATTCAACACCTTGTAGAGGCCATGCCCCAGCAAATTGAGGCTGTTCTGAGGTCAAAAGGGTGCAACTCAATATTAGGAAGTTGTTCCTAATGTTTAGCATACATTTAGGAAAGTAATGTCACATAACCAGTATTTCTAAGGAGTAAAAAACCTTTACAGTTGGCTGGGTTAAGGTCAGTTGTGGTATGTTCAGGAATGAATGAAACCGCTGGAATCAACATTTCAGTGGCTTGTGTGTTTTCCTCATCCACCTGCCAGTCTGATTGATCAAAAAGCTCCCAGGCCCAGCAGCTGTCTCAAGCATCAAGGTCAGTGATTGGTAGGTCTCTTGCGGAGACTCTGTCTGGCTCCCATTCTGTCCATGGAGGAAATGAGCTAAGGGGAAATGCAACTCCTTTAATGAAGGTTTGGTTTCCTACACAGAACAATGGAGAAATGTGTTTTCTGTCTGTATGAAGTGCTGTGACAAGCCCCCAGAGGTCAGCTATAGTTTCAACCTATAGATCTAGTACACATTTACAAGACATGGACAAACTGAGAAGAAAGGAACGATGTTGAGGGCATTTATTTTTCATCAACACATTAGTAACCTATTTCTTACAGAGTGAACATTGTTTTCTATATGTACAGCACCAATACACCCAATGGATAAAGTAGAGAGTTAATAAGAAGCAGATGTTTTCCCTAAAAAGGCCAGTACAGGATCATGTGCCAAAACAGAATATACAAATATTACAAAACATTGTGGTAAAGGGAGCAAGACATTTCAGAATGGCTACAATCCATAACAGAAATCATCTGATTTCTCCACTTAGCATAGCTCACAAAATGTCAGGGAGGGGAAAACAAAAGGCTCACCAAGGGCTGTACAGTGTTTTACACAAGGAACATTTGTGAACACCTGTTCCAAAAACTGTCTCTGGCAATTTGAGAAACAAGTGAGAAAGCTAAAAATGGATAAATCTACCAACCATTAAAAATCATTATAGGGTTGGTTGTACATGACACGTTTCTCAATCAATTCAACTTCATAGTATAATGGTACTGGTCTTCATAGTTTCTCAACTGAAATGGCAAATACTCCTCAAAAGAAAAGGTAGGGAATGGAGTACCATTGAAGATCCAAAAACACATAACAGGTTCAAATTAATACAAAGAACAGAAGGGTAATTTAGGAGAGTTTTTAAATCAGGAAGTGTGTGATATAATGGAACTATCTACTATACCATTAAAGTGGCAGCAGTGATATGTGCAGAAGTACAGGACATCTCAGATGTACTGTAGATATTGTATCTTTCTGGAAGTTCAGTCCAATCACAGAGACCCTTTTTAAAAGCTACACCAACTCAAATACTCACCTTCTGAAGGCTCCATATTTGTGGGAAAGAATACAATTACACAAATCAGAGTACTTATTAAACATCATATCCAATGGTTCTTTGTGGTTCTTATCATACAAAAGTGCTTCTGAAAAACAAGACTGCACTTAGATACTGATAAATACTGATTCAGACATTGTGTGTCCAATGTGTACCGTGCACATTTACCTCAGAGTGAAAAGCCCAACTCTATTGAATGTCCTTCCCAACTGCATTCCAATCAATAAGATGACTGACAAAATCCCTACAAATGACAGATGATACTAAGTATGGAATGTGAAGTGATACAAAGCACTGATATCAACTCAGCCCAACGTATCATTATGTGTAGAAGATGAGAACAATTCCCAAATGGAAGTCAAAAGTTGATCATTTTAGTTGTTTTGGGGGTTCCAACTGAATAACAGTTGTACAAAAACAGAATTACAAATAACCTTTGTTCAATGTGTGTACAGAAAAACTGTTCCCTACCTGGAAACAGTAAACAATGCATGGTCATTTTCGTAAACTTTCCGGCTGTGGTTGCATCCTCGGTGGGCAGTTGTGGGAGTCTTTATTTGCTGGTGCCGATGTCGAGAGGCACTGGAGGGCAATGTGTTTTCAGTTAGCCTACTTGATGCGGTGGGGGTCAGGCGTCCCGAATAGTATTAGCAGGGGGACTCCTGTAGAGGTACTTCCAGATAGCGTAGTAGTGCACGGCTGCAGCCAGCGCCACAAACACGTGCCAGATGGCATGGGCAAACGGGATGACCCCGTCCGACTTGAAGAAGATCACGCCCAGGCAATAGATGAGTCCCCCACAGGCCAACTCGTACAGTCCATCAGTGTTGTTCTGTGGAAAATTTGGGGGAGAAATCTCATGTAAAGGACTAGAATATTATTCTCCAAGGTTCAGCATATACAAACCCTAAAAACCTTCGGGGTCTGAGAGACCTACCACAAGAAGGCCACAGGGGGGCATAGGAAGCTGAACAACAGATATTCTGCTGATCATATAGCGCAGGCCTACGAGGTCTGGAGTCTGCTGGTTTTCTGTCCTACCTAATAATTAATTGCACACAGCTGGTGTCCCAGGTCTAAATCAGACCCTGATTAGAGGGGAATAATGAAAAAATGCAGTGGGACTGGCTTCAAGGTCCAGAGTTGAGTTTGAGGGATATAGTGGTACACAAGTGAAGGGTGGTGATGGAGGCTGTGATCACTACGACTTGGTGATGGATGCTACTGATAATGTATAGTAAGTCCCTAATACACACATTAACATGATGTTTTTGCAAGAACACCAGATGACGGTAGGCATTACAAAGATGCAAAATGATAGAGCACCTTAGAACAACTCCAACCTCATTTTCACAACTCCAGTGTCAACGGCCCATTTCTACGTTTTATACATCGAAAGTTAAACCATTTTAAAAACAGTGATTTTCAAACACTATGAGATTGATGGAGACGTGGGGAGCAAGAAAATACCCTCCCTTGGGCAAGAAACACAAGGTTTTGAAAATCAGTTTTTCCCTTTTAATCCTACCCTGTGATGTCACAGAGAAGCATTTTTAGGACCTTATTTTGTTAACCACAGATCATAGAAATGCTTGTTTAATGCGTCTGCCAGAGAGCTTGAAACAGAGTGTCAAAGCAAACAGTAAGCAGCAGATGTAAGCAGCACTGCCACTACCGCTGTGAGTGGGTGGTGACTGAGTAAGGAGATTACAGCAGAAAGTCAATATGTAAAACTGAGTACGTTACCATTGATGTCACAACCAACGCAGGGAAAAAACCCATAGTCAAATAGAAGGCGAGCTCAACAACTTTATACCTAGAACAAAAAACACAGAATATTCCAATATAGAAAATACCTACTTTATCACCAGAACAACTACAAATCTGAGAACAAAAGTGATGATGTTTATCAGATATAACAATGGCCCTGTTCATCAGCTTCATTGTTATAGGATTCTTTGAGACCGTAGTCTGTACATATCCAATTACTCCACTGAAGATTTAGTTGAAAAAAATAATATATATTTACATTGCAAAAAAGGCACAATTAAAAATGCAGAAAGATTATTATACTGACTTTTCGTGGTAGTTGAAGACGTATATCGTTCCTGCCGCAGCCATTAGCCATACAAACCAACGCATGTGAACTGCGAGTGGGCCAAGCTCACGAAGATTCAACCTGGCAGGAGAGAAAGATGATGTTCATTCCACACTTTAGCCTAGGGAAACATACTAACTTCAGAATCCTCATCACATTGTGTAACCCCGGTTCTATGGGAATTACCAGTGACGTGTCACTTACGGGATATGCCGAAGGGGCGGGTCACAGGCTCGAATTATCCAATCACACAGCCTCTGTTGAAGACAAACTGGTGGAATGGCGAATGAGGTGAGCCCCTCTCCCCCAATAAAGGGAGCCATTCGCCAGCCAACTGGTCATTTTCAACCATGCCTCTAGTCCTTGCACTCTTGCGAACAGGGAAAAGCGGTGACACATCTCACTCATATTCTCATAGAACCTCTCACTTATGGGATATGGACAACTAACACAGACATGCTCTCTGAAGCCAGGGTAGCTCCAACAGCATCACCCCTCAGAGGCTACGACACTGAGGGAGTATGCCTCACGAAGGTGCAGTGGCATCCAGTCGGTGAAGACCACAAACATATGAGGGGTGGCCCAACACTCTATAGTGCAAATCTCCCCTAAGGAGATGCCTTAGACCAGTGCCCAAGAGGTAGTCATATCTCTGGTGGAATGAGACCTTCTGGGCTGTAACCTTGCTATTATATTTTCCAATACAATAGCCTACACTATCTCAATATAGCCGTTAACAATGTAGGGGGCCTCTGCAGGGAGGTGCCCCCCAAAAAAGGGGTTGGCTGCCAGTGAGTACAGCCCGCTTATTCGTTTTGCAGGCATAGGGCGGACGGTAAAGCGGGTTAGAAAGAGAAGTATAACATCTGTCGAGGCCTGTGTGACAGGCGAGATAGCAGTCAACTGGACGTTTGGAGATCTTCCTGCAATGTCCTGCAATGAAGCATACAGAGCATTTAAGGAATGATCTGTGTAGGTTACACCACTTCTCCAAAAAACACGTTGTCTGTTTCTCCAAACAATGGGCATGTATGTGGGGCACTGGCACTCTGGATTGTGAAAGATTTTGAGTGGCCGGCTTGTCGCATTCAGATTTATCCTCCCAAGGGCTATGCTCAGAGGGTCACGGCTACTGGGTGAGGGTGCAAATCTCTCCGTATGTTAGGGTCCGTGGATCCCT